>NC_069117.1:19599416-19746916 GCF_025612915.1 Magallana angulata
TAGCATAAATTATCCTTATGGGAAGGAAAATATAAATTGCAAAAATTAAGGTCTAATTCAGTTTCAAATCTGAGTTATTACGAAAATAATGATAAAGGAAAGGCGTGTTTCAGCTTCGGTTCGGCATCCGGTAAAATGGGTAGGCAAGACTTGGCCTGGTCAAAACAAAAGATTGGCAGTTATTAATCTGCCAATCTCATTAAATTTTCAGGATATTTGATGGACCAGTTATATTTGTATTCGCTGTAAATATTGCCGCAAAATAATGCGTATTTGGAATTGACGATTGCCGATCTACCCCGGCTTTTATTTTGCCACGGCCCGGGTTTGCATACCCATTTTACCAAGACTCGTATTCCATACTTCTAAAACGAGGTTCTTTGTTTAAAGCAGCCATGACATTATACGAAAAAGGGTCGATCTGACTATGATGAATTTGCTTGTTTATGCAACAGTTCGTGTATGAAGGGAAATTTTTGAAACATGCAAAATATATTGGTGCCGATTTTGTGAAGTAAATTGAGGCTAAATATTTCAATGCGTTGACAGATTTCACACATGACGTTGTTGTTAGCTAGGACTGATTTTCGTTTCGTATTCATTATTTATGCTTTGTAATTTAACCTGGGAACTCTCGTATTTCGTGATTTTTACGTATCAATTCAAACAGAGACTTCGGTAGATCAAACAGTTAACTCTTTACCTGCGCAAATTAAGCTAAATCTGATGTATCAAAAAAGTACTGAAATACAATTCATTCTATCGGTAATTCGGCATTATCTTTTGCGTAATGGTAGATTAATGCAATAGGTTTTGTTGAGATCGATGCTCGGCATTTTCTCGAGTTTATTCAGTTTAAATAGAGTTTGATATCGCTGAAGGAAATATGTAGGTATATATACATGTGTATATATGATTCATTTCGAAAAAATAAATTGTGTTCTTTATTTGTTATATAGTGCATGCATGTTTCTTGTGTTCAATTGTTTACAATTTCTATTTACTAACCATATTTGAGTGTTAAGCTTCGAATTATAAGCAATTAAGATACAGAGATTTGCTCACAATTCTATGTTTGTACACAGGTCTTAAAAACTAAAGATTAAAAAAGTAAAATATTAAGAAAATTTTCAAAGTCTGTTCTTCCAGAAACCAATTTTAACAACTTAGGCCATCATTTTTTAATTTTTAGATTTACGAAATATTTTTCAAATTATTTGGGTAGGAGGAGGGAAAAAAAATAAAAATAAAATTGAAAAATTTGTCCGTCGGGAAAAAAAATAAAAATAAAACAATTTTTCAACAATATTTTTTTTATTTTTAAAATAAGAACACATGTCCAGGAGCTGCCATTTTTTAAATATATAAGTAATTTTGGTTGTTGATGATGTTCTTATCATAACATATTTTATCCATGGGCACTGAAAATTTGTGTTAATATATTGTATATGCATGTATAAAAACGAAGGTTTTTTTTTTTATATATACAAGTACATACTGTACATATACATTAAAACCACAAAAACTAAGGGAGTTTTCACTTCTTCCTTGCAGAAAAATAGGAAGAAGTTTGAGAAATCATTTATTTGATTAAGTTAACAATGCTATTCACAAATTCAAAATTTAAAATATTGTTACTGAAAATAAATTGGATTAGAAGCATGTCCATAAATGTCAGTAAAAAATCAAACAATTTTTTTTTATTTAAAAAAGACGAACTAATTTTTAAAATTTTATTTATTTATGTAATTATACCTTTAATAAAGGAAATGTTTCGTTATTTTGTTAGCTTAATGACAAATAAAATCATTCTCTTTCCTTCAGTCATAAGACTCCTGTGTTCAGTGTGTTTAGGGTTATTAGTCCAACCCTATGACCCACTTACAACCATTATGTAGATGATCTATTTCCAAACGGTTAAATTATGATTATCTTAGAATTTATTTTGCAAAAATGTTTTTAAATAAGTAACTTATCATTTTCTTGCCAAGGAGTTTTTTTTTTAAATTTACGGAATTGTGATAGAAAAAGACTTCAACTTCTCTTTCTTGAGGAAATTCTGGCTAAGTTGCCGATCACAAAACTTAAAAGGGTCATAAATTGTAGGGTTGGACGAAAGCAAACAGAAGTAGGCCCAATGGTGTTTTTTTTGGTGACTTCTAGTGCCTGTGGATTGATCGGAAAGAACTTGGTCTTTTTAATTAATCAATGCATGAACAACAATAATTCAGACTACACATACGTGATTGCATCAACATTATTTTTATTTTTACCAGAAAGGAAATTTCGGGTCGGAGGAAAAAATAAAATTAATAGCTAGTTTAGGTCCTTTTATTTTTATTTGAATTTTTAAAAAATAGGGTCGGCGGGTTTGTAAATCGAAATTTAAAAAAATGCTGGCCTTATTGTATTGTAAACTTAACCTTTTTTCGTCATTATTACTCCTACTGTACATGTGATCCTTGACTGTGTTTGTGTACATTTGTATAAACTGATTTTGAACCTTAAATACCAATGAACTGGTCTTGAGTGAATAAAAGAATTGAAAATCCTAGGCCATTCTTTTTTTCCATTTTAAATGCTGAATAGGAAATACCAAGTTAAAAATCTTAAGCTGAATGTAATAAAGTCATGTCAACAAAATATGACTCAAACCTAGGGAAACTGTGAGCTCTGTATCTTGCTTATAATTCTACGATTGACGCTGAAATTTTGGTTGAACATTAGAAATTCTATATGAATTAGAGTATGTTAAATACTTGTACAAAAAAAATAAAAGAATGATATTCTGTATATACCTACTCTCTGGGGTCCCCTCATTATACAATAAATAATGTGAAATCTACATCAATTTTGATAGTTTTTCAGACACGAGTAAATAAAAACGACATCTTTAAAACAGTTTCCATAGTTTTGACACATTTCTGTTATGGGGATAAAATAATTATCGCTATTCCTAAGAAAATATCACAGCGGAAAATTATCCTGGTTTGTACGCGAGGTAAATAACAGTCATTTAATTATAATGGAAAACAAATTAAATTTTTGAATGTTTTAATTTGAGGAATTGAGCACATTGAGGTACAATTTTCTTCTTCACATCTATACTTGAAGGATTTTTTAAATAAAATACAATAACTATTATATATTTTTTTTAAATACAATAACAAGTAAGTAGTTGATGAAACAAATGTACCTATATGCTCTCATATATTTTGATCGCTTTACAAAGTGTGTGTGTGTGTGTGGGGGGGGGGGGCAGAGCGAAAATATAGGGAATTGGAAGTTAACAACTTAACAGTGTACCCCTACCAAATGTTTAGTTTTATATCTTGCGTAGGATTTTCTTATTCTGGTAAAAAATAGTATTTCATGAAGGTACAATGTCAAAGATTACGTGTATGCAAAAATAATTGTAAAATTCGAATACTTGACAATATTTATTTTTTGTTATTCTACCGAGGGACCATATGGCACAATATCTTTTGAACGCCAATTGTTGCTCAGGTGAGCGATGTGGCCCCATGGGCCTCTTGTTAAACTTGCCTTGACGGCCGAGTGGTTGACAAGGTGGTCGCATATTGCTATGCGAATGAATTCTGTTAATCTAAGTCGGGCGGATGTTAAGCTCCAATGAAGTAATCTAGAGTTCATCCCAAGGCCAGGTGTAGTGATCTACATATACAGAATTTAATCCATTGTCGGGGGCGGATGTGAAGCTCCAATGCAGTGAAGCTAAAACTATCTTTTTAACAAGATTGGTAAGCTAGCGCTGCAGCCATTATAAAACATAAAAGTAGATGTCTAAACCAAAATTTGGATAGAATTTGATGAGTAAAAAAAGCCTAACACCATTTATTTGTTGTTAAGTGGTCCCGTTGCCATGGTAACAGACGGTAAGATATAAAATAGCATTTTAATGCTTATATGAGAAGAACATATTGTGAGTAATGTGTACAATATGGGATTTCCAGGGTAGGATATATTAATAAAAATAGTTGTCATTTTTCAAAAGAAAGAAAAACATTCGTAGAGAAACGCATATTTTTAGAGCCTTTTCATGTTTACTAAACAGAAAATAAAAAATATGTTTTCTTCACATAATTTGAATAAAAAGTGCAAATCTTGGATGTTTTGGTAAACGTTCTTATGTTTTTGCAATTAGAAATTTAAATATGAAAATTGAGAACCGTTGCTATGATAACATGCTAAAAATAAGATAAATAATAATATTTTCAGGCATTTTTGAATGGATATTATTAGCATGCAATGAAAAAATATATAAAATCAATTGAACTTAAGAGAAATCTGACATTTTCTAAAAAAAAAAAAAAAAAAAAAATAGCTGTCGTTGCTATGGACTTAAAAATGGACAAAAAGTAAGAATTTTATTTGTTGCAACTTAAACCAGTAAGTAAAAGTAATTCTCTCTCTCTCTCTCTCTCTCTCTCTCTCTCTCTCTCTCTCTCTCTCTCTCTCTCTCTCTCTCTCTCTCGTTTCATTGATCAAATAAAAATCTTTTATTCTGGCATGTTTGTTTGTTTCCCAAATATATATTTTTCTTGAATGTCTCATATCATTATTGTAATCAAGTACCGTGATATTTTGTAAGAGAAATGCAGTGTTTTATAGATAGGTCTGGGACAATGCACAATGTTTTGTATGGGGTTCCGCCCCAGTGTCAAGGTTCTCATTTTAAGTTCACTTTTACGGTATTTTCAGGCTAGATTTTATGATTAATGCTAGCCTAGTATTTTAGTGAAACGATTCATATTTGTTTGTGCAAAAATTTATTACTCTGGGACGACATGGTCAGTAATATCCACCAAACATGGTATTATTCAGTTTGACTGAAGGACCAAATTTCAACAACTTGTTCAATGGAAGGGCCAATTTCCTGACAAAATGGTCGGGAATAATAAGTTCATTATAACATTAGGATAGGGTTGTTATAACGCACTTTGAAAAATTGCGCACTTTAAAAATTTGTTCAAAGTGCGTTAATTTTAGGACCAAGTCAATGCACTTTGAAATTTTTTTTTTTCACAGAGCGTTGATATCGTTTATATTAACGCACTTTGAAAAAAAATGCTCAGAGTTAGGTCAAAATAATTGATACTTTTATATACAATAAATGATTCTTTTATCCCTGTTAGGCTTAATGTGACTTATTTAGAAAAGAACCCATTGCATTCTCAGCTAACTTGATAAACAGTTTCTAGATGAGAATTTTTTTCTTTTCGTTCTTTAGGAGATTTGAATTATCCAAATATGAAATGAACTTCATCGCTAAGTAATTGCATTTTCCTTTTTTGAGTATACAGTAAATTAACTTCATATCTGGTATATTTGGCTATGCTAGAACGGATATGATTATGATGTCCATGCATGAAGCCCCCTATCTAACTTGCAAAGTTCATAACCCGGATGCATGTTCAGAACACAGAGTGTAACGCCAGCGCCAAAGGTAAGTTCCTTCATGATTGCACACTCTCTCCGGGATGGGTCACAAATGACATAATAACTTTGTTAAACAGGACTCGTCACCTATAAGAGTGCCGTAATATCAATAATTACAGATATATATATATATATATATATATATATATATATATATATATAAAATCAACAACACTAGGCATCTTTAAAGCTTTAAAGTGTCGGATCCAATATATAGATACTAAGCCCGTTAACTGAATATATAAAGCACTAAAGATGGCTAACGACACAAACGATTGGTATTGTCAAATTTTCGGGACAATCAGTCCCTTCTTCGGGACAAAGGAAATAAATTACATGGGTAAAAACAAAGAAAATAAAATCTAGCACTACAATTAACACTATTAGAGAAACTATATACAGATCAACAACTACATTTTAAACAGTTTTAGATCACAGTCTTTGCAAAGGTGTGGGCAATATGGCCGATTGGCGATATAATTATGAAATTGGAAATAATATAATATTAGTGATAAGAACCATTCATTGAATATATGATTTCAAAAATTTGTAACGGTGTCCATGGTAACATTTTAAAGTTAATGGTTTCTCCATCAAATTTCTTGTATGATTTAAGAATTGAAAATAGAACAAAGGCTATTTTATGTGTTTGATAATTTACATTAGTGGGCAAAACCTTCTAATATGGCTTCAAAGTAGGTAAGTTTTGCTATTTTTCCATCTTTAGCCTCGGTTACCATGGCATCTGTTACCTCCCAGCAACCACCTTTTAGTGTATTTTTGCGTTTTACACCAAGGTGTATTCATGTATATTTACATCTACCAAGTATTATTCCTTCTTTTTCTCACGGAAACTTATAGTTAATTCATACATGTATCTCTATAGAAACAGCCTGACTGAAATCTACCCGCCCTGTTTATCAATTGGTCGAAATCTACAGCGTCTGAAACTGACAAGAAACTGACATGACTAAAAATTGAAACGCCCTCTTTATCGATTGGTCGAAACCTACAGCGACCTAAGAAAAATCACGGATTGCACGAAATAATCATGATGATGTCAGACTCAAAGTATCACAGGAGACGATTTGGCTGTTTCTTTTAGGTAACGTTCTTATGTACATTAACAGTAATTTAGTGAATTTTAGGTACTTTTCATAATCAATTTATTAATTAACTGAAAGAAAGATATAAATATAAACAATAAAATGCTTTTTTGATGATTCAAGCGGGTTATGAAGGTAGCGATCATTGCAGAAAATTTACATAACACGCTGACGCAGGTTATGTTTTTTTCTGCAATGTCGCTACCTTCATATCCCGAACGAATCACCAAAGAAAGAATTTTATCGTTTAAATGAAATATAAGCAAAATTGGTGACGTTCGTTAAAACCTAAATAACACTAAATTGACAATGATGCAAGGTATGTGTAATTCTTGCTACGCTCGCCACAACGATAGCACCGCAAAACATATTAGCTCTAAGAACCATTGCGCGCGGGAAAAAAGAACGAGCTAAACCTACAGATTTATCAATAAAAAAAAAATTTGTCTACGTCCCATAATGCTCTCTAATGTTTTCTCCCGTGGTGCTATGCCAAAAATGGCTAACATTTAACTCGTAATTTACGGTGCCTTGGGGTTTAAATACACGTTTTGAGTACCGACAAGATTTGTTGAGACCCAAGAAATTTTTTACAAGTTTCCATTCCTTCGTATTGAGTTGAGATACGTAAACAAATGATTCTAGATTGTAACGTATAACCTCACAGTAATCTCGCGCTATATTTTCCGGGATAAATTTAGAGGTGGATCAAACATCTGTAAAGCGTGTACTAGCAATTTCAGGGTGTATTTGATGTGATAGCACTAGTGTCGATTCGGGTTAATATCAAGCATGCGCACAAACAAACACGACCTCTTTTCAATCAAACGTCAAGAACAGGACTCGAGTGTTAAGAGGGATGCTGTTTTTTTAATTGACGATTTTTTTGAAAGCGAGGAAAAAGAGGAATTCGATACGGAAATCTCCGAAGATTTGTTGTTGTTTTTTCTCTTATCCTACGCACTAGAAGAAAAAAGGCTATCATGTGCCGAAAATTGACAAATTCGTAGAAGAAATAGTACCAAGAATGAATGAAATTGAATTTAAAAACATTTTCGTTTGTCAAGAGATACATGTACATATAATATTCTTCTAAATGAATTAGGACCATCTCTAAAATATAGAAAACGTAGTACGGGTAAGCCTGCCTTAACTCCTGACAAACAACTCCTTGTATTCTAACCAAGACTATGCGAGAAGATGCATGGTTCATTTACTGTTCACACGTGTGTTCGCAGAACATCAAAGACGTTGTGTGATAAGCTTTTGCGAAAATTTATTGTTTGGCCAGATCATGATGTTCAGGAACAAATATCTATTTGCCAAATTGTGTTAGATTTATGGATGGAACTCATTGGTTTATCATTTCTTCCAAATGGTGACAAGGATTACATAAACCGAAAAGGTTATCCGTCTATTCAATCACAACTTGTTGTTGATGACAAGATGATGATAAGAGACACTTACGTTGGGTGGCCCGGCTGCGTACATGACGCTAGAATAAACCGCAATTCTTCAATTTTTAACTGTTTGGAGCACGGCAGTGGTTTCACCTGGCACCAGACAAATATTTGATTGGTAAAATACGCTTTTTACACTCAGTAATTCGTAATTATTTAAAATGGATACCTACATGTATTTGCAATATTGTGTTTAATTACATGTAATATTAATATTGATTTGGTTCTTTTCATGAGATGCAGCATATCCTCTTTCACCTTTCATGATGACACCGTTTAAAGGGGCATGGTCACGATTTTGGTCAAAAATTATTTTTTCGATTTAATGTTTATAATGCTTTAGTAAGGCATTCTTAATAGGCAACCAAAATTTGAGTGTCATTTGTTGAGTTACAAGCAAGTTACAGAGCTTACAATTCCTCGCCATGTAAACAAAGCTTTGTTTACATTTTGAATGTTGAAGTGAAAACTCCACTTTTAGACCACTTTAGACCACTTTTAGACCTAAAATGAATGTGTTAATCGTTAGGAACTGTTTTTGCTTAAAATGAATAAAGAATATAGACAAATCATCTTGAAAAATATTTTTACTGGTAAATTGAACCTATGTAAACAAAAACAGCGCACGAGCCTTGTTTACATGACGAAGAATTGTGAGCCCTGTATCTTGCTTAAAACTCATCGACGGGAACCCAAAGAATGTGGGCGCTTAAGATGTAGATTCGGCAGGAATCTGGGCGCACAAGGAGAGTGAAAATTTCATCAATTGATTTTGAATATTTTTCGAATTATAACCGTTATCTGGTTTCTGTTGGATGTGGAATGAGTGGAAAAATATTTGAAATGCAAAAGGGTTTATTATAATATGGGTCTAAATATAGCAACACGATGCAATTCATGCAAAATCCTACTCACTTACAGCTGTTTTTAAATGATTTTGTTGTCTCTGGGTCTTCTCTCCACAAATTTGAAACGTGTAAAGGTAACATATTCAACATTAAAAATGTCGCTTTTTAAAAAAAGATGGAGAGATGACCCAGAGATGACTAATTATGTACTTTTTCAAATTATTTTTTGAAGGATAAAAAACAAAGTCCATTGATATGACAGTGTTGTTTCAAACAGTACTTTATAGAGCATATATTGACAAGTCTCCGTGGCTCAGTGGTTTCGTCCTGGATTTAGTGAATACATACATTCAGTGTTTTGGGTTCAAATCCAACTGGTGGTCTTTTTAAAAAAAAAAAACTTTTTTGTTTTAAATGTTTGTTATTATAACATGATGTTGAATTATAATATAATATACCGGTATATTTTAATTTGTTTTTATTGATTTCTAGATCTGCTGTATGAACACTATAAAAAAAATTCTGTTCTTATTACTAGTTTTTTAGGATATACACAATATAACTTCATTAAAATATGTTTTCATTAACATTTCTAACTAGTTATCGGTTTACCTCTCATTGCCATTTTTTAAAAGATTTGTGGGTTTTTTAATAACTGGAATAGCCATGTACTTCGACTCTCAACATAATATATTTTTGTTGAAACCTGTACATAGCCTTTCGAGGTTATAGACATTTAAATCCCAATTGATTCGGATCGAGGATTCCTGCAAACTTACAATCTTGTGCGCTCACTTTCTTTCATTTGATTATTAGAAATGCATTCATAAAGCATTTTAAATAATAAAAACAGAAAAATAAAATTTGACCAAAATCGTGACCATACCCTTTTAAAGCTGTAGGTAATCTATCAAATGCTCAAAATCTTTACAATCGTAAGGTGTCATCAGTTTGACAAACGGTTGAGAGAACAATAGGTCATTTAAAAAGGCGTTTCCGTCGGTTGCGTGAGCTGTATTGCATGAATATTGAAGACTGTTGCTACCTTATTACATCAGCATGTATTCTGCATAATTTGTGTGAATCAATGATGTCATGTCCAAAACATATTTTTCCTGCATATTTACTGAGTACAATAGCCCATTCCTTTTGCTCTTCAAAATTACAATCAATGGAGGCTTCTATAAATTTCATATTTTTTTTTTCACAGCCAACAAACAGGAAACAAACTGTAAAGTAAATGGTGTTGATGACTTTGCACAAATTATTTCTAATGCCTTTGCATTGACAATAATTTGGTGTAGTATAGAAAAATCTATTTGGACACCAGATAATTTAATACATTTGAGTGCATGGAAGTCCTGAACATATACAGCAAGCATTCTAAGTGCTTCCAAATGGCATTTTTTTTCTCATTATAATGCCCAATAACAGACAATTTTCTTAAACTTTTCATACAATTCAAAAAACAAACATTATTGCCAAGAGCACTACAAGAAATGCAAAAATCCTCAACAATACTGAAAACAGTGAACCTGCAGTATCTGCTCACACCTGCAAAGGAAATCTGACTTTTTCTGTCTAGAAATGATGCTATTCTCAAATTGACTTCTTCCGGAAGGTCAATCAAATTTCTGGAACAGAATAACAAATTATTTATGATTAATTTTAATTATCATGAAAAGTAAAAACTAGCTTCTATTCACATATTTTTCTTCTTAAGTATCGACTGTGATACCAGCCTCAGATGATGTTTTTAAAGCGCTAAGCATAGCTCAGCGCTTTATTGTCGTTAGACTTCTCCTTCCGGTGCAAGGAATAACCGCCCCCTATGAGCAGAAGTTTACATCATTTAAACTGGTGAGGGAACCAGTTTCAGGAGCTGCACGGGCTAGTACGGGCTACTGTGAATTTGATGTACAGGGCTTACATACATCATTGCAGGGGCTGCCACGCACTGATGAGGAAATATGTTGCGTATACAGAAAATAAAATGTTATATACATATATCTTTTACAAACAGAAGCTGGGTTAGCGCTTTTCAGTACTATCAGTACTTTGATTAAATTTTTGTTGTTGATTTTGATAGAAAGATTATATACAGGTATATTCTAGTAAGAGCCATACATTACTGTCATATCGATCCAATTTTAAGCTAATTTTGCATGCATACATGTACAGTAAGTATATGAAGGGAAGATTGAAAAAAGTCATTTTGAACTTAATTAAAAAAGAATAAAGAGGAAAAAACTGTTGAAAAATATATACAGATATTCGTATATTGTCAAACCATTAAATTGGAAAATGGGAAATTTCAAACCTACAAACTGGGACCGGGGGCACGGATACAACATATGTAATTAGAATGCAAAAATAAACAATAAAGAAATATATGAATTACCTGACAGAAAAAAATTCAGATAACAAGGTACATAAAAAATAAAATAGTAATACTGTATTTATCGACAACAATTTTGACCAAATTAAACACATACATTGTATTACGTTTTACAGACTAATAAATTTTTTCAAAAAGTAAGGATCGGTTTTTAGGTAGCACGTCTATGTATATTGTAAGAATTTTTTTTAAACTTAGAAATCTTTTAATTATCTCTCTCTCTTTCTCTGTCTGTCTGTCTGTCTGTCTCTCTCTCTCTCTCTCTCTCTCTCTCTCTCTCTCTCTGGTGGGAGGGCAGATGTAACGCATACTGTATTCCCCCTCGTGCTGATATCGGTAAGGGGAAAAGTAATATTCCGTAACTATTTATGAGTCGTGTCCCGCTAATATATAAGAATAATATATAAGATAATTAATATCTTAATATTATATAAGATATTGGGACACCATTTTACTGTTATACTTGGTCATATTGATCCAGGAAAATAAATTGTATTCGTTGCACCCTTAAAAAGACTAAAGTAAGTAGAAAACCATCTCTTTCTCGTTTTCGCTCTCTATACTATTTAGTATCAATAATTATTCTTGCAAGTCCACCTGCCTCTCATGCAATATTTTATTCCTTAAAAACTTCATTATTATTTTAATAGCTTTACAATAAAGTCTCTTATAAATGTGCTCAACACTTAGATCAGGATCAAATCTGAAGTGGGTGTGGTGAGGTGCTGACCCCATCAGAAGTTGGTGAGGTGAGGTGCTGACCTGATCAGAAGTTTCATAAACTTTTAAAATGATTTGTCTGAGTTTACTTTTGTCGAAATCTAGAGCACGTATATTTTTCTGATGAACTGGCGGCTGTTGGTGAGGATTTTGTTTCGCTTCTTTTGTCCTTAAATTTTCACATTTGTAAACACCATTTTTAAGAACAAAAGGTCGTTAAAATAAAATTGGCCAAAATTAAAAAAAAAAATCTTTGGGTGGAGGACCCTCCGGTCTATTCACATGAATGACAATAATATCTCCTTTCAAAGTTACACGGTTAGTAATGAACATTGGATTAAGGTGGTATGGGACACCTCCATATTGTGACGTGCTATGAAGTATACAATAAAATCAAGTGTAATCTTATAAATAGTTTCTTTCCCAAAATTGTCACCTAACAGCGTAGCGCAGTGGGTTATAGGGTTCATTACGAATCTGTAAGTCGTGAGTTCGAGTCGCGATTGGGATTTTAAATTTTTAACTTTCCAAAAATATTTAAAGCTTTTAAACGTATTTTTGGTGAAATATTGTAAAATTCTAAACTGATGGAAGAATTTTAACTTTAGTGTACTTTAATCCATATTTATATCGACAGATGTCCCATAACACCTTTGGTGTACGATTTCTTTTCATCAGAACTAATCGTGTAAACCTTTGCATATGTCCAAGTAATGACCCCAAATGAAAAAGGCATTCATTCATTCTCTCTTTATTTCCTCCTAAAGGAGATTTCATAAAGCATAAGATATTTACACTGTTATAAATTCAACACATAGTGAAAATTACGAAAGACGAATAGGGCCACTTAAAAAAATATTTTTATCTCGTAATTACGAGAAAAGATCTCGTTATTACGAGTTAATTATCTCGTTATTACGAGAAAAGATCTCGTAATTACGAGAAAAGATCTCGTTATTACGAGTTAATTATCTCGTTATTACGAGAAAAGATCTCGTTATTACGAGTTAATTATCTCGTTATTACGAGAAAAGATCTCGTAATTACGAGAAAAGATCTCGTTATTATGAGTTAATTATCTCGTAATTACGAGAAAAGATCTCGTAATTACGAGAAAAGATCTCGTTATTACGAGAAAAGATCTCGTTATTACGAGTTAATTATCTCGTAATTACGAGAAAAGATCTATTTTTGAAATGGCGCGTTTCATTATTCTATTCTTTTTATATAAAATGTATGAACTACTGCAATGTCTATTAATATACACTTACTTAGCACATGTGATCATCGTTTTAAACGCATAATTTGATATAAAATCGGACCAAGCAGTTTTAAAGAAATTTTAGAAGAATTAGCAAAGCAAATTGATTAAAAAATTCATTGAACTATATGTCAATAATTAAGAAGGATACGTGTTATTTTTTTTTCAGACTCAAAAATGTTTATATAAAATCAATTATTTTCAATATACATGTAGGTTGTGTATGGACATATAAAACACAAATTCGGGTAAATCCTGTGTATCCATATCCATGACTGAAACTATATAGTCATTAAAGTGATCTGTAACTAATAAAACTGTGTTTTTACGACTATAGGACTACCTGGTATTTACTTCAGAGTGGGATTATAATATATATAAGTTGAATAGAAAAATTACATAAAGTTCTTTCCTTTTATTAATACCAGATAAAATGTCAAATCCAATCATTTTGATATGTAGAAATTAATGAATAATGATCGTTGTTATTTTTAAATATTGATCTAAATTGAATCAATGTTTCTGGAATGAAAAAGATAGACTTAAAGTGTGATCCAGTCGAATTTTTTTTTCAGAAACGCACCATTTTATATAGATCTTTTCTCGTAATAACGAGATCTTTTCTCGTAATAACGAGAAAATTAACTCGTAATAACGGGAAAATTATCTCGTAATAACGAGATCTTTTCTCGTAATAACGAGAAAATTATCTCGTAATAACGAGATCTTTTCTCGTAATTACGAGATCTTTTCTCGTAATAACGAGATAATTAACTCGTAATAACGAGATCTTTTCTCGTAATTACGAGATAAAAATATTTCTTTATGTGGCCCTATTCGGCTTTCGTAGAAAATAGTTATATACAAAATAAGAAAAAAGAAAGAAAAAAAAGTCAGTGCATAATGGGGCGGATCATTTTGAAGTAATACGCAGCAATGTCTCTTACAAACCGAAAATTAAACAGGTGAAAGTCGTTGCTGTTATGAGCAGCGGTAATGGCGGAAAACGATCTTGCTCCTAAGAGGAAGAGATAACTGTCACGTTGGTTCAAACCACACAAGTCAGCACTTAACTCAAAACTGATGATAGTATTCCACCAGGCGTCTCGAAGTAATAATGTTTCTGCAGAGGAGGTGGTAACATGCTCGAAAACATTGGTAATGGAAGAGTTACAGAAGAGACATGTTTCTGGTGATATGTCTTGAAGCGTCCACAGTTTAACAACGAATTTGCAGAGTTCCACTTCATAGATATTTCTAGGAATTGTCCAGAGAGCAATGGGGGGCTTTTTTTGCATTTATGATGTTGAATAGCATAAAGGCGGAATCTGAAATCATCCGTTGATGTCTGGAAGATGATATTCAAGCACAGAGGCTTTCACGATAATTTTCCATTCTGATTTCGGGGGGAAATATCCTTCGTCTAGGTAGAGTAGGAGATGATTCAGGAGACTGTATTTTGAAAGGATAGAGATTATGTCCGGAATGAATCCGTAGGGCTTACAAACCGGGGAGTAGAGGTATGAAAAAAGCCTGTGGAGGAATATCCTTTTGGGTAGGGTTTTGATGTCAAGTTCACAAAGGCGACCAAGGAATTAAAGTTTTCGTATGTCGATTTCGGAGGAAATTGGAAGAAGACCGAGTAAGGACTCGCACATATCAGATCTGGTTTGTTTCGGAGGCGTCATTGCATTTTTGCAGATGAAGTGTTGAAAGGTGTTGAGATTTTGAGTATCCTTTTGCCTTAAGACACACCGTAACTCAGATCCATTGAGGACGGAGGGGAGGACAACTTTTTGTAGAGTTTAGAAATAGTTCTTGGATTAAGATGCTCGGATATTTTTAGTGCAAAGTATGCTGCTTTTCCTTTTCTACATGCGTTTGCTGTTCTCTCGCTAGGGTCTAGTTTTGAATGTAACAGAATTCCTAGGTGGTTGTACGTTTTTGCAAGGTGAACAGGATGAGCACCAAGTTGCCATATAAAGGAAAAGTCGGAAGGAGGCTCTGATGGGTGAAATCTGAGAATACTAGATTTATTTGCATTGAAATTGAATCTCCAGTCGTATGCTATTTCTAGCGTTCTTTGAAGACCGTTGGGCGAAAGCGCTATTAGAGAAATGTCATCAGCTAATGTTGGATTTGAGCTAGTTATGTCATATATACCAATGTGGTTGGACTGTTCTTCAAATTCTTGTAGCAGGTCGTTGATAAACACAAGGTATAAGAATGTAGAAAGAACTTCACCTTGCCTGACTCCTTGAGATACAGGGAACCAGTCAAAGTACGACTGATTAGACACAACTGAGCAAGATGTATTTACGTGGCAGTCGTCTATTAGGGTCCAAAGACGTCCCTTCACGCCGAGTTTATGCAGTTTGTACATGAGGCCGTGCCTCCAGACAGTATCAAACGCTTTTAGAGTGTCCAAGAAGGCGACGTAGGCAGTACTTCCATGTTCAATTAAATGAAAAATGGTCTCTTGTAGATTTAAAAGAGGCAGTAATACACACAAGTCTCTGCTGAAAACTTTGTTGTAGATTAGGAAAAGTAGCAGATATAGCGGCAAGCGATTTAGTTCTGTTTAGCAGGAGTTTTTCAAAGATTTTTGGGAAACACAGCCGTAAGGCAATAGGTCTGTAGCTGTCCGGTGAGTTTCTGGGCTTGTTGCTTCCCTTAAAGATTGGGACTATCAGATCTTTTTTTCCAGCTTGTGGGTATTTGACCAGCGTTAATTATTCCGTTATAGAGGTATGCAGTGCAGTTTGCAAAAGCGGGTCCACCGTAGATAACATGTTCGTTTTGAATTCGGTCTGAACAGGGAGCTTTTCTGCGCTTAAGATCCTTAACTATTTCTAGTATTTCTTTTCTAGTAATATGCCCTCCTGGTAAATTATCATAATTTGATCTGGAACAGTTTGGAGACCCTCATAGGACTTTTCGATGAGGTGAAAGAAATCGTCGTCAAAGTCATTACAATTAATTGGTTTGTAGATGTTTTGAAAATGACATGCAAAGCATTTCGTAATTTCATCGGGGTTGTCGTATAATATACATTCATTCATTTATTTCAATCTCAACACCATTGCACAATGGTACACAGAGATTATAATAATACAATATGTGGTATTTCTTAATAATTAACAATGCATGCGTAAGCGAGAGAGAGAGAGAGAAAAAAAAACCATATACAACTCTGACTCGTTAATACAAATGTGAAGTATGGGGGTTCTAACCTGGGGAGCATTTCTTATTTATTTTTCTAATAAAAGCACATAATTTCCTCAAAGAACAGTGTTTTGTACTTGCTATTATAAATTTAAAACTAATAGCATTTTTTATTTTTATATTTATATTTGATAAGCATTGCTTGCGTTCTTGCTGCAACGAGTTACAACTAAGTATGTAGTGAAATTCATCTCCTATTTCACACTTATTACAATGAGCACAGAATCTTTCATGTCTGGGAATATTTGCCCAACGTCCACTTTCAATGGGTAGATGGTGATTACATGTTCGAAATCTACAAAATGTAATTGCATCTTTTTTTGATAATGTATCAAAATAATGTTCAAATTTTAACTCTTCCTTATAAATTCTATAATTTAGAGCTTTTGGGGATGATTGTAGAATAGATTGCCAATTTTGTTTGAATTGGTCTACCAACGTGAGTTTTATTTTTGCCTTTAGCCATTGTGAGTTATGTATAGTTTGATTAATCCATATATTAGATAAACCGCAATTATTTAGAATATGTTTGATATTTTCATACCAAGGGATTTTCCCCCCAACTTCGTGATTCATACAAATTCCTAGATCATATATTAACTTTGCAATTTTTGTATCTTTTCCGGTAAGTATTCTTGACCAATAAGAAATAATGCGTGTTTTAATTTGAATTTCAAGTGGGTATCGACCAAGTTCACCATATATCATGAAATCTGGAGTTGATTGTTTTAAATGGAGTAGAAGTTTACAAAATTTGAGATGAATTCTTTCTATAATTGCAATATTTGAAAAGCCCCAGACTTCACATCCATATAACAGTATAGGTTGGACAATTTTGTCAAATAAATCTAGTTGACACTGTACTGATAGATTATGAAATCTCCCCTTTTTTAACACTTCATATAATGCTTTTGTAGCTTTTTCGGCTAATTTCTGCATTGCAATTTTAAAAGATCCTGTTCTGCTAAATACTATTTCCAAGTAGTTAAAATCAGTAACAACTTCAATAAATTTATCGTTATATTTTATTTGCACGTTTTCTTTCTGCCTACCTTTGCTAAATATTATTATTTTAGATTTATCGATATTCATTTTCAGGTTCCATTTTATGCAATAAGTATGAAAGCAATCTATCTCTCTTTGCAATTCCTCGGGAGATTCAGCTAACAGTACAGTGTCGTCTGCATATGATATAGCAAATAATTTGAAAAATATATCTAACTTATTTTCTAACATGTCAGTAATAGTTGGTAAACCTTGTACATTAGACTCATTTAAAAAGTCATGCAAATCATTAAGGTACATAGAGAATAAGAAGGCTGACATATTTTCACCTTGCCTCACTCCGTTTTCACAATGAAAAAAAGTAGAGGTTTCATTATTGTAAACAATTCTTGACTTAATATGACTGTACATATTGAAAATAATATTAAACATTTTGCCACAAATATTATGGGATAATAGTTTAAACCACAATGCTTTTCGCCATACGTTATCAAACGCTTTTTCGAAATCTACAAACATACAATAAAGTTTTTTCTTCTTCATTCTCAAAAGTTCGAATAGAATATGTAATGTAAAAATATTATCAATGGTTGAATATTCTTTTCTAAAACCTGTTTGGTTTTCATGTAATACGTTAAATTCATCTGAAAATGTATTCAGTCGTTCGTTAAGAATGGAGGTAAAAAGTTTTCCAATACAGCTTAGTATAGTGATTGGTCTGTAGTTTTGTGGGTTGGTTTTAACACCCTTGTTTTTGTATATTGGTATAATATTTCCCTCCAACCAAATAGAGGGAATCTTACCAGACGAAAAAACTAAATTGAACAACTTTTCATAAACTGGCAACATTAACTGCTGTGTTGCTTTAATATATTCGTTTCTTATCCCATCTTCCCCACTGGCTTTATTATTTTTTAGATTCTATACCGTTGAATTCCATTTCAGGACATGACGAGATGTTACGAGGATGTTGACGCTTGATTAGTTTCCAAAATAAGCGGAGATCACATTCGGATGCTTGATCTATATCCCTGAACACTTCTGTCATATAACGGTCATGTTCGGCTATTAGTTCGTTTCTAAATTGCCTTTTAGCCCGTTAGTAATCTTTGTAGGACTCGTGAGACATTCCCCTCGGACGGCCTTCGGCTAGCCAGATTTTTCTCTTTAGACGCTCTGTTTCGTGGAGCTCTTTGACCTTAGGAGTCCACTCCGGTTTAAGGTATGGTCTATATTTTGCCGTTGGTATGCTTAGAGACGCGGCATCGTGTAATATGGAGTTCAAGTCTATGCAGAATTTTTCAATTTGCTCACTGTGCTGTAAATTTCTGTGCAGAAAATTTGTGCACTGCTCACTGACGATGTTTTTATATTCTTCAAGTCTGTTCAGTTCTGCTTTGTGCCAAGCAAATTTTTAAATTTCCAAAAATATTTAAAGCTTTTAAACGTATTTTTGGTGAAATATTGTAAAATTCAAAAATTCTAAACCGACGGAAGTATTTTAACTATAGTGTACTTTAATCCAATTTATATCGACAGATGTCCCATACCATCTTAAGTGTACGATTTCTTTTCATCAGAACTAACCGTGTAAACCTTTGCATAAGTGGTCGTATATGACCCCAAATGAAAAAGGCAAGTATCAGAGTAAAAAATAACAATTTTTTAAATGTATCGAGAAAGTCATTTGATTATTTTGATGCAGAGGTCACGGTTTGTGAATTCACCGCGATAGTTTAGTATAAGGACTTTTCGAGTTTGTGTCTTGACAACCATTGTCTCAAGGGGTCACTTTTAAAGATAATTTAAATATAAGATAAGGTCAACTAAGGAAAAAAGAACATTTTGATAATTTCGAGTTGTTTCTTACGGAAGCCCGTTGGTGCCACGTAGGAAAAATATTTTATCTGGCGGCCGCCAGAATGATGAATTATATTTTTTTTCACTAAAACTCAAATTATTTCAGGCACATTGTGGTAAAATGTTGTGGACAGCGTTCATACTGGTTGGCTTTGTAGCTCATGCATTAGGTAAGTCATATAAATGTTGATTAATATTTTCAAATAAAATATTTCGGGGTTTTTTTTAATTGAAAAATTTTTCAATTGTAATATTTAAATACCTAAGATGATTATTTATCAGCTTAAAAAATTGTAATACACCACCGCTCCCTTTTGAATGCTATCTCTTATTTTCTTGTAAATATTTTTTTAAACTTCTAACTCACGGAAATTTGTGATTTCAGGTGGCCATAACCCTTGTTGTTCATACCCTTGTGAAAACAACGGAGTATGCATGACCCAAGGAGAAAACTATTACTGCGACTGTGCAAATCTGGACTTCTATGGCAAACACTGTGAAATTCGTAAGACATTTAAAATGATATGTATATCTTGATATCCAATTCTCGAAAGTGATGATGAAGGACATCATTCTGCATTTTTTGATGAAAACGCAGAATCAAACCAATGATTTTTTTTCTATACAGCAGTTAAATACATGAGGATACATCTTTGATGAAATTGACGGGTTTTCACTTTTTTTGAAAATGTGGAAACACTCTTTATTTCTAGATTAAGGGTTTTAGGAACAAATTAAATGAAACAAACTAATCTTTTATTCTTGTTCAAAGTACATCAATAAATTGAATTAAAAAATTTATTCTAGGAGATTTCTTTAATTACTTTAATTACTGCCCAAAGATTTCCATTTGTAACTTTATCTCGACTTTAATTTTTTTTAGCTACATTCATGAAGCGGATCAAACTGTTTTTTAAGCCTAGCCATGAAACACTCCACAGATTTCTGACATCTAATAA
Organism: Magallana angulata; assembly: GCF_025612915.1. NCBI lineage: Eukaryota > Metazoa > Mollusca > Bivalvia > Ostreida > Ostreidae > Magallana > Magallana angulata. The sequence goes on from NC_069117.1 coordinate 19,619,719, forward strand.
ATGGTTCTGGACTATTATCAACAATGTTCCATTTCTTGCTAATGCAGTGATGAGATCAATTTATGTCGGTAAGGCATATCCATATCCATACTTTAGATAGAAAGTATCTAGATATACAAATTATATTGAAAATTTTATTAAAAACTTCAGGTTTTTTTTATATTTTAACTTCTTTAATAAATGATGATCTAACATGCATTTCTATTTCCAACGAAGAGGTCTTTAAGAAGCTTTTTTTAGTTTTTTGGGTTTTTTTTTTTGGGGGGGGGGGGGGGGGTTGGGGTTGGCGTTTTAATATTTAAATTGTCATTGATGAAATTTACTGGGCCATACATTACAAAACTGATTGGTTGTGTTATCATAGTCAATGACTCTAAAAAATGTAAATATTTCTGAATAAAAACAACATAATTAATCTTTTTGATTGCCAGTTTGATTTAAAGTTTGTTACAAGTATCGAGAGAATATATACTACCTTAACACAAGTTAACACCTTCTACAGCATGTCTTTCAACATTACATAGATCCTTTGTTTATTGTGAACATTACATTAAACTTGGTTTAAATCAAATTAGTCCGCGTTTCTCTCAACAAATCTTTCTGTTACCACTCACATAGTACATGTACCCATCTATAAAATGTCACATAATCATATTTCAAAACAGTCTATTTTCGAGTAATTTTCAGTGCAAAAAATAGGTGGTTTATTTTGAAAACCGGATTATTATTAAATCCGGCTAATTTTCAAGGTTTTAACTGTGTCCTGGTTGTTAAGGGTTAATCCGTCTCAACATGTATAATGGTAGTTCCGTCTCGCGTAAGTTATCTTACAACCAAACCGAATTAATTATATGGCTCATCACAGGATTTTTTACGTATAGATATTAAACATAAATTGCAAAAATACTGAACATACATCAGATTAGATTACCAAATATAGCAACATTGAACCACCATACCTCATCGACATTCCACGAACATTTTCTGAATTCTCAACAAAATCGACCAAGATCCAATGAAATAGAAGCGTACCTTGGAACCGATAGCTATTAAGCTTATATTAAAAGAGATCCACTCTTTTCACAGCTCTGAGCATTGTTTTGTTGATGGTTGAAAATTGTATTGTTTTTTACGGATATTTTGTGTATATCCATATTAAACCCATGCCCATTTCATGCGACATGCCAAATATTAGTGGATCAAGGAAAAACAGAACTTATATTGTGGTATTATTTCAAAGGAAGCAGGAAACCTAGTATACAGTATTCAACATCGCTTTCAATAATTAATAGCGAGCGCAGCGAGGCGGCGCGAAGCGCCGCTCGCGTAGCGAGCTCCATAGACAACGTGTTCGAACGGAGGAAATTCGAGTTGAAATCTGCACATTGTTCAAAGAAAATTTTATGAGGCCATGTGAAAACGTTCTACTATCCCAGTGATCCTTTGCGGTGCATAGCAACATGGCTGAACAGGAAGCGTTTTTAAGGAAAATTCTTACCTGTAAATCGCATACATCATTTTCATTTAAAGTAAACAACACATATGCTTACGTAAAAAACTGTACCTATGGCGTCATTTCCTTCCCCGAATTTGTCCGACAATTTACGAAAACTGTCGAGCGCAAAAAGTTATGTATGACGTCACAGTGATCTCGCGTTTTATATTCCCGCGATACATTTAGAGGTGGATCAAGCATCTGTACTGAATGTAACGTGTAGGAAGTACTCAGTAGGGAGTCACCGTTAATACTAATACTATGCTCGCTATTGACGGTGGCTGATTAGTTTTGTTTTGATGATTTTTTTTTTGCTCAGTAAATACACATGCAAGTTCCATGCTAAATTTATTGTCATATTGATCCAATCATTGTTTTACGTTAGGTAGGTGACAAAAATTATTAAAAAAGAAAAGTCTAATCGTTATTAGATCTACGTGTAGCCACGTCATTTTGTAATGAATGAATAAAAGAAAACAAATTAAACTGTTAAAATATCAAAATGAGTTGCATCACTGTCGTGTATCCGCGCCGGTAGTGACATGTTTGGATAACGTGAAAATGGCGTATCCATTGCAAAAACAATGAGTGTTGTGTCCTTTTTTCTATCGACAACGAGGTAAATATTAATTAAAATATCGTAATAGTCCTTTATATTTTTCTGAAGGTTTTGCAGTTGAAAAGAGTGTGCGTTATTTTTGTTCATCGTTAATAAAAACGACTTATTTGTAGAAAAATCGATCGTTAACGTGTCATTTTAACGCTAAAACCAAAAACTATTTCTAGATTACGTAGATAATATAAAACATACTAAAAATCTGAAGCAGCCAAAATTTATTTAAAACATTAAATTAACCAAATAAAATCAAACCGATGTTTTTTTAATACATTAATATGTATAAATATAGCAATAACTTCATGCACCTGCTAAAGAAGTAGTACGGTTTGGATAAATAAATTATTCCGGTTTGGATGCTAAAATATAAATTGTACAAATGGTACGGTTTGAATAATTTTAAGTTATAGCATTTTTGATATTTTAGACATAAAGAGAGCAGTTTGCATTTTATCGGTGTGCAACCGAAGATACATCTTTTTTAAAAAGATATTGGGTCATTCAATTACACAGCATGCAAAAGATGTATTTTAAGTTAGGTAAAAAGAACATAATGTACAGACGATGAATGTTTCTTTCCTGTCCGACATTTTTATAAATGTGATGAAACCAAAATACTTCCACATGTTCGAAGGGAACTAAAACTGGATGACTAAGTTCATTTCTTTAGACAAGCATGTTTTTTTCCTCTGATTAAATGGTATACAAATGTATTAAGTATATAATTGATCAGAAATTGATTATTTAACAAATAAGGAATCATTCTTTGATCGAATATCATGAGTTGATTATTTTGGTCGGGGCGTGGTCAAGCCCAATAAAGCTCGAAACGAAATTACATCTCACAATATCGAAAGAATGATTTCTTATTACTTATATTAATTTAATTCAAAGCAATTGTACTTTTAAATATTTGAATAAGCAAACGTCATTTGAATTTACTGGACTGCATATGAACAAATTGATACTTAGTGTTATCACATGAAAAAAAAACCCACTGAAAATGTAAATATAGTTATATCAAGTTTTTTTTACTAACATTTCAAAAGACTACTTTCTTTAATTCTAAATTATAAAGAAAGTATGAGTTGAAACATGAGGAACACAATAAAATGTAAAAAAAAAAAAAAAAAAAAAAAAAAAACAAAAAAACCTTTAACCTGAAAAGCAATACATATGCATATCGCGACATTTGAATTTCATCGCTTTCAAACGCACGAATTAACCAGACTATTTTATGAAAACGATAATAAACTTCATTTTTAATGAGTATAGAATAATTTTATTTTAAAAAATCCGAAAATTGAAAAACATGCGATCTGTCCTTTAACAGACAACTATCTACTACTTTTATGGCAAGCGACTATCTGATGTGTTTTTTAGTTATTCTGAAATGATATAATCGTTAAGTAAGTTGAACGGAGAACGTGCTTGGTAATAATATTATGAAAGAGAGCCTCGTTTTCATTCAATACCAAGCCTGTACATCGCTAGACAAAGAAATATCTACAATTATTTCACTCCCAGTGATTATACTGATATAATACAAAGTACCATAGATGTCTGCCAAGTCATATATTTACTCTGTTGTTAGAAATAGTCGTAAACACATGTGTTTTTGTGTCGGTAAAGATTTTGGTAAGACTGAATCTTTCGAAATTAATATCGATGGAATGATTATACAACAGACTTAACATATTTGTAAAGCACTCTGTATGCCATTTTTATAAGCCAATTGCAAGTTACTTGGAGCGTGTGTAAAACTTAAATTCAAATTACGGTACAGTAAGTTTTGTTGGCTTAAATGCACAAGTCTTTAACGTGTATGTTTATTTTTTTAAACAATGTGACTTTATATGTCTATCACATGATGATATCCATAATATTGAAAGCATGCTTTTCAATGAGGGTATGTATATCGCACAGTAGCGATGCTATATCCCCTTCGCGAGGGGAAATTAAAGGAACTGTTTACACTCACATATTAATTACATCCAAACCGTATCAGATGCGTATCCAAACCGTTCCTGTTTTGAAAACAAGGTCATCCAAACCTGTTCCGTTGTTCAAAATTAATCGACATAAACTGCTTATTTACATAATTTTAACATAAAGTTCGTAGAACTTTAAAGATTTTATACACTTTTAAATAGATCTGACGATCTTTTTCATGTAAAGGCAAACGGAACCACCATTTTCACTTTATCCAAACACGTCACTACCGGCGCGGATACACGACAGTGTGCATATGTGGTCAAACCTTTCAATAATATTGGATATCACACACTAAAAAAGGGGGAGGGCACATATGTCTACAACGCTTATATAGCGTACAAAAATTAAAAAGATTAAAAACAAAATTGATGTCTCAGAGGAAAATAATTAAAACACCGGAAACAACAAGGAACAAAATGAGATATAACACAGACACACAATTTATTGATTTTAATGATCATTATTAAAAGGTAAAGAAGAGATAAAAAAAAACGGCTTTGTGTTTATCAAAATATTTTAATAAGTCTGTTTAACATTTTATTAATGCTCAGTGGTAGTTTTTATGTTTAAGTGTATTTAATCCTAGGAAAGGACCATTAGAATAAAAGTTTGATATCTTCCGGTTCCTTGCGGTAGTAAAAGTTTTCGAGACAAAGCCAAAGTTTTTTGGTTTGGTTAAGTCCACGGGTTGCATTTAACAAGGATGACAGATGTGTGGCTCCTTCTGCACTCGCCCCAACGGTCACACCGTAAAACATATTAATGGAAAACCAGAGAACTGCATCCTATTATGTATCTGTAGCGGAATTGTATTTTTTGTTTAGAGTTATCTCTCTTGGTTCTTGGGCGAAGTGCGTGGTTATTGACAACCGTCACGGGTGCTATCGTCTGGGAACCGGGCGTTTCCTCCCCGCTCCATGGAGCATTCGGTTGTTTGTCTTCTTTCTTAACGGACGTCTTTAGGAGTTTGTCTCCTTTTTATTTATTTATATTCTCCCAGAGATCTTAATTATTAACATTATAAAGTCAGCATCGTCGAATCTGTCCTGTAGGTAAATACATTTATAATCCACTACATTTCCCTTGCATTTTGTTGCTAACTTAAATTATTTTTGTTATTTGTTTTTGTTCAGTATTTGTTCATTAAATATAATAAAATAAATCTAAGTCATTTTAACATCTGAAATATTGTTGCTGTTCGTTATTGATAATAATCTCTAGTATCTTGTGATAATCCAGGATAATTAGTGGGCCGAAATAACCGACCACCGTTACATATCAAAGAATAATGGCATATTTGAATTGAATATAATGAATTTATTTAACATTTTTTTCCCTTTAGTGCGGGCAGCTATGTTAGAGAGTCCACCACCGTATACCTCTGAGCACGATTACATCACAGTGGAAGCCAATTTCAACTACAGTGTCTTCACCCGCGCCTTGCCCCCTGTACCAAAGGAATGTCCTACGCCTATGGGAGTATGGGGTAAAATCTAAAAAAAATTACTAATGCATTGTAAAATTGAACTATAGTATTGGGGATCTATAGGGGAAGATGATAAAACATGATGACATACTATATTCATTATAATGATGGGCGATAAAGCTTCTACCTGATTGTGACCACATTGTCAGAGGTTCTGTGTTCTATGTTAGGGCGCACTGTATTTGAAATGTAGCAATTTGCGAGATTCATTTGAAAATGTTCTCTGTTACTTGGCATCTCGATGCACGGTAACAATGAACAACATTGCGTTGTGCATGGTTAATTTTATTATCTCTGGATCAAAAGTTGTGTCATGTTGTGAATTTTGAATTTACCGGGTGGCAGTAAATACAAAATTCACAAGTTGTCATGTTGTGAATTTTGTATTTACTGCCACCCGGTAAATTCAAAATTCACAACATGACAGTTGTGTCAATGAGACTATTCATACCGATCAAAACGTGAAAGATGTACAATGTATAATACCCTGAATACTTTATTCAGGATTATCTAACTAAAATATTTCTAATCGTACATCATGACCAATTAAATACTGCAGTAATGTATGTGACAAAATTATTACTCACTATCAAAATGCAATATGGGTCCAAAACATAGCTTAATTCAGGTGACAGATAAGGGGTTTGTTATACAAGGAACGAATTCAATATCTATCGAATTAATACGATGTATTCTAGTTAGTACAAAAAATAATAGCTATCTAGTGTATTTTTATGATTCAATTATTACCGATAGGTAATTCTAAAATTACGCCATGCGAATTGATACCGTGACGTTGCAAGTCATTTAAGCGTGGGCAAAAAGGTTCATGAATTCAATACATACCCAATGAAATCAGGGTTGAGTCGTTTTACTCAGTATCTCAATAAAAAGCGTTAAATGTAACTACCAAGTAATAAAAGCATTGCTTGGAAGCTATTGAATCTTGTTTTTTGCTATAAATTAGAAAAGTAAGCTCCTTTTACATTTTCAATCATAGTTCGTATAGAGGCAAGCTGTTTAATGCAATTGATAAAAAGTAGTTTTTAAGCTTACAAAAAGCGTGTTACAACTAAACTTTGTTATTTTTAATCAAATGGTACGAAACAAAAAAATCCTTTCCTTATTTAATAATGTTGTGATTTAATCAAATTTCGAGCATGGTTTGAAATATTTTGATTTTAAAATAGTCGAAACTAATTATGAAAGACCTTCAATAGTTTGCTTCTGGTAAAAAGATGTATGTATATCAATAATTGCCACATTGTATCCAATTGTTTCATAAAAGTGTTTTCATAGTTCATCTTTTATCAAATTTATGCAATCCAAGATGAAATAAATTATAAGGTAAAATTTCAGCTTTTTATTCAGCTGATACAAATCATATTTTTCTTAAGGAAAGAAGGAGCTACCCCCAGCAGAAGAGATTGTGAAAGCGTTTTTTACCAGAAAGGAGTTCCTTCCCGAACCTATTGGAACAAATCTTCTGTTTCCTTTCTTTGCTCAGCACTTTACGCATACGGTCTTCAAAACTGACATTAAGAAAGGGCCACAGTTTCAATGGGGACGGCATGGGGTATGAATCCTAACATTTCCAACACGCACCTCATATATCGAGTTAATCAATTTCATTTGAATTGGAATACGCCATATCATGTTTCTCATATTTTTGTTTATAATAGTCTACATCGACACTGTCACAACGTCGCAAACCAATTTAATGGTGAAATCAATGGATTAATTTGTGTAAGAAGAAAAGTATTTCTTTAATGTTTGTTTCAAGATGTACAAAACAAATACTAATTTCTTTATAGTGATAGTGTACAATTGCTTTTAATACTAGTCATGCAGCTGAAAACTCAATTTTTAAAAAATAAAGCGTCTCTGGCTTAAACGTGGTACAAATTGAACCACGTTTGTAATCCATTTATAAATGTGTACACCAGTATCTTATTTTTTTTAAATATGGCGTTTTACAGGTAGATGCGTCTAATATATACGGAGAAGATCGAAATTCTCAGAATAACCTCAGATCCTTCAAAGACGGAAAACTAAAAGTCCAGGTACTTGGAAACTGTTGATACATTTCAGTTTTACGAAATTTAATACAATTGATTTTTCAAATAAAAAATGTGTTTGGTTATTTTTAAAGATCATAAATGATGAAGAATGGCCACCTTTGACTTCTGAAGCTGATGTTCCAATGAGATATCCAAAGGAGATAAAGAAAACCAATCGGTTTGCTTTGGGGCACTCCTTCTTTGGTCTTGTACCAGGGCTGTTCATGTATTCCACAATCTGGTTACGAGAACATAACAGAGTGTGTGACATCCTGAAAAAGGAGCACCCAGAATGGAATGATGAGAGATTATTTCAAACTGCCAAGCTGGTGATTGTAGGCAAGAAATCATTTCTTTACTACTTGGGTGTAGTAAAACAATACTAATCTTAACTGAATAATAGTGAAACCACGCGTTTATAAAAGTAAGATGTGCAGGTTATCATTAATTTACATCAAAGATACTCGTTTACAATTTGTGTTCTCAAATGTCTCATTTGTACTTTCTATAGGTGAAACTCTTAAGATTGTCGTAGAGGATTATTCAAACCATCTCACCAACTTCAATTTTCCTTTATTTTTTAAACCCGAGCTGTTGTTTGGACAAGACTTCCAGTATCAGAACAGAATTTCTTTAGAATTCAACCATGTTTATCACTGGCATCCCTTGGTGCCGGACGAGTTTAACATCAGTGGAACTATATACAACATGAAAGAGTTCCTGTATCACCCAGAGATTGTCGTTAAACATGGATTGCGAGACTTTGTAGATTCTATGATAAAACAGAGAGCCGGACTAGTAATTAATTTTCCTTCTTTCTTTTTTCATTCTCTTTTCTCGTTCTCAAGTTGCAAACATTATTGCATATCCATATCTAAACTCAGCTTTCTTACATATGATAGACTCAAATTCGCTATAATCAGCTATGTAAAGTCTGGAAAGGATCCGATAAAGTTCAAAATATGTCCCAGAAATATATAGGTAAAAAAATTCTTAAGATCTTGTTCAAAAGAGCATAGAAAAATATTCTTAGTAGTCCCCTACATGTAAACTTTTTTTTATTGGGGGGGGGGGGGGGAACTAGGTTCTTCAACGTAATCTGTCCGTCATTCTGGTCCCTCTTCATTTTCTAGGGGGTTTTTTGGTTATGGTTTAGCGAATTGGTTTTAAACTTCCTGTGTAGCTTTAAAATGAAGCCCTACATCACATATTAAGTATTAATATTTTTAATAACTTTTTATCAACAGATATTTACATAATAATTTTTTAATGTGACCTTTTGCGATCTGGTTAGTTTCAATTTAGAACGGAAAATGGATAGCCAAAAGTATAGGCTAGATACTGTTATATCATTCAAAAATATAATACACCGATTGAATGAAAAAAATTATAGATATTTCTTTCAAAAATGAATACCTTGTTAGATAAATGTATTTAGTATAATGATGTAAAATGCTGAAATCAATTGACCTTATAAAAGAAATTTCCTTATCACCTGGACATGTATCTTACATGTAATATACATGTACACCTGGAACTGGTTTATTTAACACGATATAAAGACCCCCATCCAAGTTTTTAACCTACTCAGCCAAGAAAAGTTTATCGACTGAAAACTTTACTTTACGAACCGTTAACCGTAGTTAACGATTTGTTTTCATTTGTAAAACCATAATTAAAGGTTGTACACTTTAGTTTACGAATGCTTAATTAAATTTATCTGTCTATATTAACATCCACTAAGTAAAATTCTCTCTATTTTTATTAAGGAAATTGTTATTCACGGCTCTTTTGATACTGACAGGGCTCAAATCTACACAATCCAGTTTTAACCAGTTTTAACCATTTCATCGACCAGTCGAAACCTTCAATAACCTAATAAAAATAACAGACTGCACGAAATGATCAGTTTATCTGTCTGTAAATAAACATTAACAGTGGATTTTTCTGATAAATGAAGTTTCACATGTTAACTATGATATGCATTCGTTAATTATAGTCAAGAGTTGTTAACCACAGTTTATGGCTCAACTCAATTAATCGTGAAATTATGATTATCAGATAAACTATGTTTTGCAATCGCAAATGATTGGTTTTGGTGTTAATTATAGTTTACACATCGATAGATTGACTTTAAAAATAAATATTAAACACTGTCTGATAAAAATATGTCTACATTAATTTTAAAATTAGTATTGAAGCTATCAAAGTAAAAGTCATTTTATTTCGACTACCTAGGATTTGATTCTGTTGTACGAAATATCCATATCTATCCCCGTTCCTTATGTTCTAACATTATACTAGTAATGTATGAATATAAAGAATATCAGTCCATAAGTTGAATACACTGTTGTACATGACATCTAGTATAATGGAATTCCTTAAAAAATATCAGCTTCAGATGCAGTTGAATTTTCTTTTAATCCATTTTCAGGTTGGTCCCCGTAATCATGGCCGCGTAACTATCCCTGTAGTGTTGGATCTTCTCAAACATGGACGCACCTTAAGGATGCAGTCATTCAATCAGTACAGAAAGAGATTTGATATGGAGCCTTTCAAGTCTTTTGAGGAACTGACTGGTAAGCTGCTTGATTCGATTTTATATCAAATTATATGTACGTTGTAAAACGATGGTTTTGTTAAGTAGATTTATCATAAAAGTCATTAATGCAATAGAGTAATTTTCCGATCATTTAGACGATATTTTTTATGGTAGAAATAATGTACAGAGTCTGTTTACAAAACAACTGTACATATGGGAACGCGTATTTCGCCCCTTATCAAGATTCGCCCCAATGTTGAGAGAGTATGATTGCATTACTACTTAAAAGTTTGCAAATGATACCGTAAGTTAAATTTCAAATATGCTTTGGCAAATTATATCTAAACCTGTGTACGTTTTCACAAATCTTTATGAAGCTTCTTTGTACACAATCAAGCAAAATATAATTTATTTTCAAAATATCGAATTCTTTCCACAAACTACCCTTTTGTTGTGTCGGCATATAAATGGTCCTTGCCTTCATCATTTTACAGTGCAGCTTTTATGCTAGGTTATCAATTCTACAAAATATTAGATCATTACTTTTAAATATTGATATGAAAATACATTTTCTTTCAGGGGAAAAGAAATTTGCAAAGCAGCTTGAAGAATTCTATGGTGATATCAATGCTGTGGAATTTTATGTAGGAATGATGCTGGAGAAAAGACTTCGATTTGATTCTTTGTTTTCGGCTACGGTTATACAGTTTGTCTCTCCATTTTCTTATAAGGGTCTAATGACCAATCCAATTTGTAGTCCCAAGTACTGGAAACCTTCTACGTTTGGTGGGGAGGTTGGGTTCAACATAATAAAAACTGCTTCTCTTGAAAACTTAATCTGTAAAAATATTAAAGGAGAATGTCCCGCAGTATCATTTAAAGTCCCAGACTATGTTGAGGGAGATGTAACAGAATTCGTCAGCCAAAAACTAGAATTATAACTCTGTATCTTATTAAGGTCTTCTGTTTCAACGAAGTGTCTTCTACTAAAACTAGTATTGCTTGTTAAGATTATTATTGTCTATTTCCAGGGTACTAAAAAAATTCAACTTATTTCCAAACTTAAAAAAGATTTGATACTGTTATCAAATATTTAAGAAACAGGTCGTGTCCATGTTTTGACGTTTTGTAAAGCTGAACCCAGAATAATTCAGATACATGTATTGTTAAAAAGACATTTTAAGTTGTTCAGTTGTTAATTCTTTAACATATACAAAAAATAAATTGGTTTCTTAATCTTTTTTCATACCATTGCATAAAATCTACTGATATTTTAAAAACAAAACCCAAATCAAATGTAAACAAAATCAAATTTTAATATAATTATTAAAGGGGCATGGTCACCAATTGAGCTTTAATATATTTTTCTTTTCTTTTTTGTTATTCACGTTTTAGCCAAAAGCTTGAGCATGTCTTGTCAAGTTTATACTAGTACGTATCCTTTTTTAAAGCCCTACGAAATAATAATAATCACATTGAGCTATTTTTTTAATTTATTGCCCATCATATAGTACAACGAAGAAGACATTTCTTTACAAGAAGCAAGGAATCATATGTGAGGTACAAAAAAAGGATACAGGTTTAGATTGGTTTTAATTCAAGGATGTTTTTTTTTTTTTTCTTATTGTGTTTTATTTTAATACAGTTTAAAATTTGTTTTAACTTAAGGACGTTTTTTGGTTTATGTTTTTTCTTATTGTGTATTATTTTATTCTCTTGAAGGTTTATGCAATAGTGTATTTCTATATAACTGGTTTTTTTAAATTATAAAGAAACTACTAGAATACTAGAAATCATAGTAAACTTGAGTATAATACCAATGACGTTGTCGGTTGTTTTTATTACAATTAGTGTTGCACGTGATAGACAAGAGTTGCTCATTTTCGGATTAAAAGAAACGGAATGTCCTGTATCCCATTTTTCCTTTGGCTTTTGTTTATTCATAATTATATTAAAAAAATAATTTTACCAATTTTTATGAAAACGGAAAAATACAAAGACAAGTAGGTGTTTAATTATGGTTTAACAATAAGTATGAAAAACGTCAGTCAGCATGCGACCCAGTGGAAGATTGTTTTTGCTGACAAGGTCGTTGTATCGACCATAGAACTTACGAAAAGATTACTTCAAATGAGACGGTCGATAGTCCTGTTTTATCAACTTGTTTGTCAGTAGCTTGCCTCGCCTCGGAAACTATTCATACGTAGAGCTTGCCCATGCTTATCGAATTAACTGAGAGACAAAAACTCCATATGCAGTTGATGAAGGTATATTGTAACATAAGTAAGGTAAGTTGACTATAGAAAAATTGAAGTCATCGTGTTTATCATAAAGTTTTGTTGTTAGGTAACCATCAATGTCCCTTTCCAGTAAAATATCCAAATATGAAACAGATGACGCAGACACTTTGGTATCTTTTATTTCAAGTTTACTGGGATATCGAGTCGACGTTAGTATGGAAGTAACAATTGTTTATTGATAATACGTTGTCGATATACCTGGATGTTGTGTTGAAGGCTACAGCGAGTGTTCTATTTTCTTCACGTATAAGAAAGTCGCCTGCCTTTTTGGGTAAATAAATCCAATTAGAATAATATACCAAGTTAATAACTAATAATCATATGAAACTGACGTTGTGAGATCATTTGATGAAAAATTTCTATTGGACTCATTCAGATATGCTATTTGTTGGATACAACTAATACAAATGTTTTGAGAACCAGATGAAATATAGACAAACAAGTTTTCATCAATGAGGAGCCAAAAATGAACTGGTGGAGTAGAGATTGTTTGAGAAACATGTTTTATGATCGTAAGATGTTCATTTTAAGGAAGTCAATTTGGTTTTTCATTACATTTGGTCTGAGTGGTTTGTTTTTGCTCTCCTTATTCATCTAATTAGGATTATGGCATTTATTGCATGTCCTCCTATTTGGAACCAGAAAGCATGTCAAGCAAGAAAATTTCGCCAACGGGTTGTAATTGTTGAATGATATTTGTTGCATCATGTGGAGGTCTTCTACCGGTTACCTCCTTCTGTATTTTTCTCTTTGATTGCAAAGGGGTACCTGTCTTTCTTTGCTATCTTAGAAATGCAATTTGCACTGTGTGGATTTTGATGCATTGATTACATTGATGCTTTTTTAAAAAATCTTGCCCCGTTTCTTTTTAATTTCATGAGACAAATTCTGATTAAAAATCTTTAAGGAACACCTCTAATAGAACCAGTTGATGGTTGAAAGTCCATTGGTTTAGAGGATTAAGATTACTTAATCTATGGAATCTGCTGTTTCTGTTCTTTAAATTATATTTTTTGAGAAAAGAGCAATATTTTAAAAATACCAGTCTGCCTTACAGTGTTTTCACTGATGCCAGATTCCTCTTTTTGTAAACAAATTCCTTACAAAAACAGCTTTACAAGCCCCATAACGGATCACAATTAAAACTTATTGGGTAACACGTCTTGTCGCATCTATCGTATAAAGTCACAGAGTTTGCCCACGATTGGGAAACAGTAAACCACTGCAGAAGAATCACCAATCACGCTCAATTAAAATCAAGAAAATTAGAGTACACCGGTGATCATTTCAAACAAATTTCAAAATCGACCATAATCCCTTAGAGTATCGAAGAATTAAGAATCGCTGAAATTACGAAAATTTGAAATATTGTGTAAATTCGAGCAAATATTAATAATCATATATCTGAAATATTTGTCCCAGATGATGGAATATTTTTTTTTTTTTTTTGCTATATGGAATTGAAGAATAAAACAAAAATATCGCTAAAAAACGTAGAGTTCTCTTGGAACCAAACAAACCTAAAATGAAACCGCGCATTGAATAACAAACGGGTGAGATCCCTTTTAAAACGACAGACCTAAATAGATACAAAGATTGAAACAGTATGCTCTTTTCTATTTAAAGTCAAAAAGTGCTGATAACAGAAGATTCAAACGATATTAGAATTGAGGATCTACGAATGAGTACCACGTTAAATGGTCCATAGAAATGGGTCACAAAAACATGCATTGCATTGTTATCTGAATCACGGTCTTACTCAAACTTGCTTTTACATTATTATAGACAATGAAGGCAAATGTAAAATGTTAATCTATATGTTTTATTTTGTTGGCGAACGTGGCCACGGCCTTAGGACTGCCGTATGTAAAATGGCTAGCCCTATCATTAAAACATTACATTATGCATTACATTATAGATTAAAGTATGCATTACATTATACATTACATTATGCGTTACATTATACATTTAAGAAATAAACAACGTTATTTAGTGAACATGGCGTTATGAATAGCAATTGTTCTGTTGGCATATTCCATGATGCGCGTTTATTACTTATATTTGCATTTTACCACTCGCAAATACCCTGTATTAGCCTAGACCTTGACATTTAGCTATTACATCAAAAGTAAACATTCAGACTGTAATGTATCTTTTTAATTCACATAGATTTATTAACAGAATCAATGAAATGTTGTAACAGTAATTCCTTTAAAATGTTATCAAAAACATGTTTTAATATTACATGTAAATACGTCAATTTTAATGGAGTTGCAGAAAAACACATGATGTATCGTATAGTGTATATAACGTTACACCTTTATGACGTCATAGTATACTGACAGAGCAATTGCGATTATAGAGAAATAAATTGCAGCTCCTCCGTATGGGCTTACAGTGGGAAAGAACAATGGAAATGCAAAAATTACATTATATTTGCATTTCCATTGTTCTTTCCCACTGTAAGCCCATACGGAGGAGCTGCAATTATTTAAGTATTGAATCCTTATTTTTTGAAAGATATAGTCTCATAACTGCAACGGTGTGTGCATACAAATTGAATAACGCGCGTTAGCGCGTTATGAAAATTTGTTTGCACACACCGTTGCAGTTATGAGACTATATCTTTCAAAAAATAAGGATTTAATACTTATATTTACATTTTTTTACCTTCTTGCCTTTGACGCAAATGCGAATTATACCTCAAATTACTGTATTATCCTATGGGTAAGTTCAAATTAATGGAAGAGCCACAGTAACAGCCACAAGCGTGATATTTGATTTCCGCTTGTGACGTTGTATTTATCAGCGTTCAACGTTTGTGACGTCACAATTAAAACTCGTGATTTAACCTTTTAGTACCCTGTCTGTGTTACGGTGCTACATCTGCAGTAGCTTTAAATGCAAAATATATGTGAAATGTAAATATTTCTCTATAATCGCAATTGCTCTGTCAGTATACTATGACGTCATAAAGGTGTAACGTTATATATACTTTTCCATGACGTTAAAGATTTAAACCACTGTACGATACATCATGTGTTAACTCCGTTAAAATTGACGTATTTACATGTAATATTAAAACATGTTTTTGATAACATTTTAAAGGAATTACTGTTATATTAACATATCATTGATTCTGTTAACAAATCTATGTGAATTAAAAAGATACATTACAGTCTGAATGTTTACTTTTGATGTAATAGCTAAATGTCAAGATCTAGGCTGATACAAGGTATTTGCGAGTGGTAAAATGCAAATATAAGTAATAAACAACGATTATTTAGTGAACATGGCGTTATGAATAGCAACTGCTCTGCTGGCATATTTTCCATGATGCGCGCTATGCCAACAGAGCAATTGCTATTCATAACGCCATGTTCACTAAATAACGTTGTTTATTTCTTAAATGAATGTCAACCATTGATGACCATTATATCATCCATCACTCATTATGCAACATTAAGACAATTAGTCAACATTATACATTAAAGCATCATGCTCATTATACATTATGACATTATACATTACATTATTGGCGAAATGATTTTGAAAGATAGACAAAACAATACCGGTACTGGGAACAGATACTCAGTATTATTTTGCTATCAAATCTATAAAACCAAAAGCGTTGCGAAAAATCGCCACATGGTTGTTCGAGTTATGAGAGAACAACCACCGCCAATAACATTGGAGGATTAGCGACGCTTAGTACACTGGCCGTGTTCCACGTTCGCCATTAAAAGAGCAGATTTGTTGCAATGTACTTTGTAAATTGTAGAGTAGTATGTCATTTCCAAGTTCAGTTAGATGAACTCCGTCTTTTCTGAATAAGCCGTAAGAATCCCATGCGATTTCTGGATAGCTGATGTAAAAACAATCATTTTGTACAAACAATTTGCTCATAAAGCTGTTAATTCTTTTGGTAGCAAAATTTTGAGATTTTACATTATTGCTATAACGCCACGAAGATCTAGGAAGAATATGAGACCAACCAAGAATGGTGTTTGGAAGCCTGGTCTGAATTCTATGAAATATTTCTTTCATTTTTGTACGTCAGTCAAGAAGAGGAACATTACCAATATCATTTCCCCCACAGTGAATAATTAAAATATCAGGAGAAGGTTCGTACCTCAACAGCAACTGAATTCGAAGGAACAACTTATTCAACGTTAAACCGCCCTTGCCCTGCCAAAGGATGCGATAATTTTGTCGTTGAAGTCCTAGATGAGCTTTTTCTTCAGAAAGGCAAGCGCGTTGGAAAGCCCACTTGATAATAGATGAACCTATTATCCAAATGTTCCTTTCTTGACCTATATATGATAACAAATATGTACTAGTATATAAGGAAAAAACAAAAATTCTTACTGATTCGAATTTTTTAAATTCTAATGTAGCTTTTGTACGCATTTGATGACCATCTACCTTTTTTCATAATTTCTGATTCAGAATGACCTTTTAAAAAACTATCAGAAGCAGCCCCTATTCGAAAAGAGTGGGAAGTGTAGAGTGAGTTTGAAAGACCTATGATATCTATTGATTTATTCAGTACTGACGTAAACTGATAGCGCGTAAGTGGACTGCCATCCATGTGAATAAAGAGTTGCCCACCAATATTTGGCCTGACCGACAGATATCTTAGTAAAAGCAAAATAGGGCAAATAGCTTGAGTATCTGATTCAACCAACTGAATCGATGAACCTTTTCCTGATTGGTCGGTTTTCATATCATGCCTTTTTGAGAGTAGGTGAATTTACAAGGAACAATACCAATAACATTCACCATATTATTGGTATTAAGGACATACAGATAATCAACGACCAATCATTTAATAGGAAACTAAAAGGGTGCACTTTTTCTAAATTGCACAAGATGCATAATATATTTCATAATGTTTGGAGTATAGCAGCAGCTTAAGAGTACTAATCTCATTACCCAAGGGCAGGGGTAATCTGTCAAACTTCCTTAAATAAATGAAAAGACAGCTGTCAAAAGCAGGAGACGAGTGATTTACAATGACTGGTTTTTTCTTATAGCTTAAGAGATCGATCATTTGTTATGATACTTATATTGAAGCATACTTTACAACACAATATTGTTTAAGATAATGAATTTGTGTTGCAACACAATACAAATTAGTGTAACATGTATTTTAAATTGTATAACTATTCGATGATATCCCGCGCAAGCGCCAGAAATATAGATTTACACATTGATGGGATTTTTTATGTTGAACCAGACTTTCTGTTTATTTTGGGGAGTTGATTTTAATCAACTCTCCTATGCAGTTACTCAGACAAACCGAAAGTGAAACAGTGTTTGGACCTCAGCACAAGTCATTGCTGCTGACAAGACTTAGTTCTTAAAAATAATTAATGATGAATTCGATGTAATGTATGCTAAAGCATTGTTTTCAAGGAAACTTATTTATAAATACCTTGAAAATAGTCAGATTGTAAATGGTACAAACAATTTAAATATTTTTTGTAGTCGTATGTATTCCTACGCCAGAGTTCAATATAGTCTCGTTCAACTCGACGCTCGGCTGTCTCCGTAAATCCTTGTCGGAGATTTACGGTGTCAGCCGAGCGTTTGGTTGTTCAATATTGCTTTGATCCATACAATTTTCGAGAAATATTTATATCACTGATTCATAGTTTGATTGAATTAATTTTATCTTTAAATATTATTTAACATTATTCATATGGGGGTTTCTCGACATTCTTGTCGAAAAAGTCCAAAAAATTCATAATATAAAAATGTGCGTAATTCAAATTAGAAACTACATGTACTTGTCATGCAAGGTAACATATCATTGATTTTAAAATAAATAAACATCGACAAAATCAACTCCCGTCAGTTCTTCAAATCAGAACTTTGATTTATATATTGTGTCGGAATTTTCTTAATGGTTGGATATTTCGGGGAGTGGGCAAAGAAGAAAATCTATAAAACTTCAATTAATGATACATGTATGTGGCCTATATTATTTTGCAGCTGACTGGAAAAATTACTTTTTTTGGTTTGTTCCGTATGTATCTTATTGTTGTATTGAAAATATCAATAATTTTTCATTTTTTTGTAATATGTATTTGATTTCAAAATATCAACCTTTAATCGCATATACATGTATATGGACTTTTATTTCAAAACAGGAAGGGGTCAGTAATCCGTCTTTAGTTATTTATTCTCTAAATTTTGGGGTTTTTTTTAGGTTATTAAATTTCACTATAAGTTTAAAACTGCCCCCGCCCCCCCCCCCCCCCCCAAAAAAAAGGATTTCAGATAGAAGCCTGTTTTGAAAAAAAAAAATGGGAACGGGGGATAAACCCCTTACCCCCCCCCACCCCCACCCCCCACATGCAACGTCTCCGTTTTATGCTTACATAGTTTATTCATTTAGACGTAGAGTTGTCAAAAAAAAAAAACTGTTCATGGTTTAAATTTTTAAATAAAATGTATGAGGTGTACAGTCTATTTGTCATTGAAATCAAAAATTTTTTAATAAAAAAACGGTAGTGCATGCATATTTATTTGTATATTTTACACCAAAATTGCCCGATCCACGGTATCTGCTCGATGCATATGCATGTTGAACTCCCCCTGCACTTTCCGCCATGATGTTTATTAATCAGCCCGCGTTCTTAGTTACTCCGTTCTGGAAAGTTCGTTACATCAAAACTAATATCATGGATTCAAGAAACGAATTGTTTCATTTTATTTATTTAACATTTGTCAAATTTTAATTTCTTCGTCATACTCTAAATAAATTCCCAGTATATATATTCACTCTCACGTAATAATTGAATATCATTTCAATGCAAGTACATGTATATATTTTGATGCAAACTTTCACTGACTAAGTAGATCCGCTAAAGCTAGTCCGCCATTTTACTATCTTTTTTGCTATTTTGGGCTGGTTTATCGAAAACGAAAGTAGGTTTATATTTATTTTCACCATAAATAATGATCAAGTCAATCTAATTATAGTTTACGGTCATTATCTCACACGTGTTGAAATACCAAAGGTGTAAGCAGTAACTCAGGCATTTCGGATATTGCGTATTCTATAATTCAATATCACTAGATGTTGTCCCGCGCAAGCGCGGGAAATAACATTTAACTCATTATTTGGCCTTGTATTCTTTGTACATATTTTTGTACATTCCTTGTCCCAATTTTTTTCTTAAGCGTTTTTCTTAACCTTTTTAAAAGATGAAATCATAAAGCAATTGGCTAGATATTTAGAGAAGCGAGTAGGAATGAAAACCTACACTGGAAATAGTTATATGTGGCCTTAATTCTTTTTTGTTGCAGCTGACTTGAAAAATTACAAAGCATTTCGGCTTTTGACTCTTTATCCGTATGCAGTTCATTGTTGCAGTTGAAATACTTTCATTTTTTGAATTATTTATTATCTATGAAGGGTCAATCCTAAATCGCATATACATGCCTTAGGATTCTTATTTCAAAACGGAGAGGGAGATGTTCTGTAAAAGTGGTTATTTTCACGTGGGGGAAATTTACACTAGTTAAGCGGAAAGATTAAAGCCGCGTAAAATACCCCCGTGTGTATGGTAAAAAAATCAAAATTTCAGTGTAGTTAATCACACATCCGCGTATTGATTACCCATGCGCATTAATAGACTATTAAAAACGCATACTTAACCACCAGCTCATCTTCCCAAGTCAAGGGTTTCTGATTCGCTTCGCTCTACATAATGTTTATGTAGAGCAGAGCGGATCAGAAACCCTTGACTTAGGAAGATGCCTAACCACTTTTACAGTAGTGCGTCGTATCTCCTTTTTAAGTATTATTCTATTCTATCAAATTTTACTATATGTTTAACACTGTCCAAAATAAGTTTTCTATATTATTATATATAATTTTAAACCAAAGTTACATAATGAACTCACTCTACACTTTCCACCATTACATCAATTTGTCAAACCACGTTCTGAAAAGTTCTTTCCATCAAAATTAAAATCGCACATTCAACAAATAGGCTCATCAATTAAATTTTTCTTAATATGTCAAATCTATGTACACTTTAAATAAATTCCCGGTAAATATAGCCACTCTTTACTTAAATATTCAATATTATTTTATTGCAAGTACACCCCTGCGAATGTGTTCGGAATGTTTTCTTTATCGTTGCTAAGTATGTAATAAATCCAGAGGTGCTCGAATGAAAGTTCACGAGACTTCACCGAGATTTGTTCAGTTCCTGTGAAATTTCGAGCGGAAGTATAAGTGTTCGGATAATATTCTCAAAATACGCAAGTACTGGTCGATTTTCATATCATATTCTACAATGAATCTTTTAAGATGTATGTCTTATTTCACCATCTAGAGGTTTTTCAGATTAAACGATGATATTCAGAACAGAGTTATCGTTCGTGTTCAACCACGTGTAGAGTAGTTGATAATATAAACATTGGGTTGCTTAATAAAATCATTGCCATGTTCGATGCTTGTGGTGTGCAATACCATGTTTTTAAAAAAATAATGGGTGAATGTTTTGCAGAAAAACTTATCGAGCCATTTTCAAGGAACATTCTGCATAAAATAGTATAGTCTGTTTCACTTTTAATGCTATTACTAGGTCAGGCGCGGATCGAAAATAAACCCTTAGGGGGATCTCTACTAAGCATGTTGCAATTATTGCAACAGCAGACAAAAACTGTTTTTTGTATTGTTACATTTATTTCTAGAACACATTTTATCCACCAATTAATGAAGATAAAGTTTTAAATTAATAAACGTTTAGATTTTATATTTGACAAGTACCTAGATTCTATGAAATAGACTACAAACACGAGGCACGGTTTTTTTACTGCGAAACAGAAAGGGTCAAACATAATCACGTGGTCTAAAATTTAAATGACAATAACATTCGCATGTTATGCGTTCCAACACCTTACCCTCCTTTTCGCTATTTCGGGCTTGTTTATCGAAAATAAAAGGAGGTTTTTGATGAAAAAATGACAATAACCGTGAACCATCTCAAAAATCCATAAAACGAAATACAAATTCAAAGCAAAGCAACACGGACCTCCAAATAGATAGAGGTAGGATCAGGTGCCATGGAGGAGTGAGCATCCTCAGTTGACCGGTGTCGTAATCGGGGGGAAAATCGGAAAAGTCCGTAGACAATTAGGTGATTAATTATGGTATAACAATTAGTATGAAAAACGTCAGTCAGCATGCGACCCAGTGGAAGATTGTATTTGCTGACAAGGTCGTTGTGTCGACCATAGAACTTACGAAAAGATAACTTCAAGCGAGACTGTTGATAGGCCTATTTTATCAATTTGTTTGTCAGTAGCTGGCTTCGTCCTAGAAACTGTTCATACGAAGAGCATGCCCTTGCGTATCGAATCAAATGAGAGACAAAAACAACATATTGCTTAAATAAGGTTTTTACAATGTAACATTATGCCAAATGATTGAAAAACAAAATAGAGTCATTATCTTTAATTATTGATATGAAAATGGCTTTACTTACAGGAGAGAAGGAAATTGCCAAGCAGCGTGAAGACTTCTATGGCGATGTCAATGCTGTAGAATTAATTGTAGGAGTGATGCTGCAAAAAAGATTTGAATTTGATTCTGTATTTTCGGCAACTGCGTTACAGATTTTATTTCCATTTTTTATGAAAGGTCAAATGGGCAATCCTATCTGTAGTCCCAAGAACTGAAAACCTTCTACATTTGGTGCGGATGTTGGGTTCAACATAGTAAAATTTGCTTCTCTCAAAAAACTTCTGTAAAAATATCAAAGGAGAAAGTCCATTAGTATCATTTAGAGTCCCAGACTATGTTGAGGGAGATGTTGCACAATTCCTCAACAAAAAACTAGAATTATAACTACTTATCATAATAAGGTCTTCTGTTCCAACGAAGTGTCTTCTACTAAGATTGCTTGTTAAGATTATAATTGTCTATTTCCAGCGTACTAGGAGAAAAAATTAAATTATTTCAAAAATAAAAACAAATTTTGATACTGCAATTATCGTAAATAGTTTAGAAACATGTCGTCATAAGATTCATGCCAGGATGTGTAATTTTATTTTTTTTTAAATTATGACGATATTCAAATATTGATAGTAAACTTGATTATAATACCAATGACATTTTGGGTTTGTTTTTATTTCAATTTGTGTTTTTCCTGATGGATTTTTTTCATTTCAGATGGGGGCTTAACAAATCAAAAATATTCTTTTTTAAATCCTATTGCTTTTTGTATATTGTATTTGATTAGATATTTCAAAAAACATTCTACCGTTTTCCGTCAAAATCTCTAAGAGTAATGGACAGTAAGATTTCCTTATTTTTTCCAGAGCTTTAAATATGATATAACGGAGGCTATTAGTAACACGTTGTTATTTTTAATTAATTTAAAATTCCAACTTTAAAGTTGGATTTTTCAACTTTAATCTTGGAATTGACAACTTTTAAGTTGATTTTTTTCAAATTTATTCTTGGACTTTCCAACTTTAAAGTTGGATTCCAACTTTATTCTTGGAATTTCTATTTTTGTTTGCACTAATTTCTTGTAAACATAACAGTATACATAACATCACAGGCAAATTTGGCATAACCTTATTTAAGTATTGAATCCTTATTTTTTGAAAGATATAGTCTCATAACTGCAACGGTGTGTGCATACAAATTGAATAACGCGCGTTAGCGCGTTATGAAAATTTGTTTGCACACACCGTTGCAGTTATGAGACTATATCTTTCAAAAAATAAGGATTTAATACTTATATTTACATTTTTTTACCTTCTTGCCTTTGACGCAAATGCGAATTATACCTCAAATTACTGTATTATCCTATGGGTAAGTTCAAATTAATGGAAGAGCCACAGTAACAGCCACAAGCGTGATATTTGATTTTCGCTTGTGACGTTGTATTTATCAGCGTTCAACGTTTGTGACGTCACAATTAAAACTCGTGATTTAACCTTTTAGTACCCTGTCTGTGTTACGGTGCTACATCTGCAGTAGCTTTAAATGCAAAATATATGTGAAATGTAAATATAGTTGTATATGTCTTAACTAGATGTTTTCCTTTAAAAATAATATAAGATTAAAACGTTGAAATGGATTCAGTATCAGATATCGAAATAATTTTGAATCGAATGAATGTTATCTTGATACGCAAAACAAGAAGGTGTCGTTAATTAAATGCAGGATTACAAAGAAGTACACTAAGAGCCAATTACGACCCGAGTGATTTTCATGCTCTTAAGGTCTTAAGGTTCCTCAATTTTATATACATGTAATATTTTCCAGGAATTTGTTAATGGTTTACTATACTCAGTCTCTGACAAGCTTTCTTGCAAAAAATAAGGATATCTTATCGGGCATTTCTGCAAAATACAGAGAATGCAATTTCCTATATAATCTTCTTGAAAATACATTTGAATTGCTGATATAAAAATAAACAAATAATACGCTATGTTGGGCCGGGCTTTGAACTCACAGCCTCTAGAATCTACGCTCCTTGCAGAGAGCGGCCACGGCTCTAACCATTCGGCCATCTATATACAAGTAAATTTTAATCATTTTAAAAATCATTATAAAAATAATGATTTTTATTGGAACGCTTTATTACGAAGAGATACAAAAAAGATGCTCGAGGAACGTGTCGTCTGACCTTAACGAATTTCTGTGTATTGTGGAACATGGAAACTCCATGTTGATGGCAAGATATTAAAATTGTCATTTTTTCGAAAAGACCAGTTCCTAAACATGCATTCAAATTGATGGCAAAGTCATGGAAATTGTCAAAGAATTTAACTATCTTGGTATTTCATTTTCAAGGTCGGGATCATTTTACAAGGCAGCAAAAAAAAAAAAAAAAAAACATCTATGAGACCAAGCACAAAAAGCAATGAATATGGACGGTATTAATAGAAAAAAAACACATTATATAATATACCTTTTGACTGTCAACTTGATTTATTTGACAAAGTTGTAATCCATGTCATATGGGGCTACGAAAATGTTGATATAATTGAACGTTTATATTTACGCTTTAAAAAATATAATTTAAACCTTAACTCTAGAACTACATTTTATGGTATATGAAGAAATATATTTATAAAAGTTACAAGACTTGTTACCCAACGCCTTGTAATTGCAAACCGGAATAGGGCTTGCAAAGCTGTCGGTGTCAGATTGATTTAGATATTTTTTTAAAATCTCATCTATGTAATATAGGCATTAAAGCACATACAGTGCATATTTGTGTGATGGTAACGAAAAACTGTAAATTATTCCATCGACCAACCTTTATAGAAAGATTACTTGTTCTAAACTTCGATTGGTGAACTGGTGTGTGGTAAATCTATTCTAAAGATGCATATAAAAAATCTACCCAATTTGTTATCATTTCTTTATATCAATCATACCCAAAACGATATAATTCTTGTAAAAATACGTATATAAAGGGGATTATATCCAGTTTCTTCATATACCCTAAAATGGAGTTCTAGAGTTAAGGTTTAAATTATTTTTTTTTTAAAGCGTAAATATAAACGTTCAATTATATCAACATTTTCGTAGCCCCATATTTCACATCCATACAATAGGACATGGATTACAACTTTGCCAAATACCCCATAAGAACTGTGTATAGTGGTACTCGTTTGTAAACCAAATATCTAAATGTTGTTTTATTCGTTTGTTACTTTTTACTCTGGGTCGAAAATACATTATATTGTTTTCATCTTTTGGTATCTTTTTAGGTCTTCCTATTTCAACGAATTTCCAACGTAAATTACTTTTGTTATTGTGCGTTTTTTTAAGGTTCTGCATGCATCTGCTTCAAACCGAAATTCTATATTTCTAAGATTATCTTATATCTTTTTTCTGACTTACAATTCAAAAATGTTGGATAAATATATAACAAAATGTATGGGTATAAAATATGAAAGTTGTTGCTCGAAATTACACATTTAAGTTAAAGTCGTTACTTCCTATTTATTTGGGTTTGGTGAAGTCAAGGTTTTCTTCAAACGATTAATGTTATTGACTATTGACTGGAAAATTTTAGGGATCTGTAGTGAGTCATTTGTAATGAATTTTTGAAAAGATTGCCCGTTATCTTCCTCTAAAATTGGAAAATATTTCTGAGTTGTCAATTTGAACGAGTCTAAATATAATTAGTTCTTAGATTTTCTGATAGATCATGGTAACCACTGCTGCCACATTCTCTTATTTGTGACCATTAAGTTTGAAATGTTTACCGACGGATTTTTTTTTTTTATTTACTTGGCTTTTGCGGTGGAACGTGATTAGTGATTCTCCTGTGGATATCATCTGTTCCTTCATCGCACTGTTTGGAACAAATTATATATGTATATATTTATATATATTTTATATATATGGGGTGGGGTGGTGTCACAAAACCTTAATTTTTTCTGTATACTGAATAAACGACTAAAACAAAGTTCACAATTATATTAAGTTTAATACGCATATTGCAATACACAAATTTGTGTTGTGTATGACATAATAAATAACCTTAACGTATACTTCCACCATGGTTGCACTTATTCAAAGTTGCACAATTACACAATACATCCCATTATGTTTAGAGTATAGCAGCAGCTTAAGAGTACTAATCTCACTACCCATGGGCAATGGTAATCCTTCAAAGCTTGCTTAGAAAGATGAGAAGACTTGACAGCTGTCAAGAGCAAGAGACGAGACATTAGACAATAATTTACAATACCGGTAAGTGACATTTTGATCCTGACAAATACAATTAAATGTATTTTGCAGCATACTATGACTGTAATTGAACACTTTAAATGCATGTTAATTTCTTTTAGCTAAATGATTGAAGATAGTATTGATTTATTACTACAGGAAAAGTAAACTGTACCATAAAACAGATGCAGTTTCACAATACAGTATCTATTACTGACAATGCATACCACACATATTCGGTTCACAATGGAATTTATTTCAATTTGTTTGTCTAAAATGAGGGAGGTATAAATTTGGCCCTCTGGCCCCCACCAGTGGAAGGTCTACTACCAAACCATGACATCTTCCACTCCAATGTCTCTCTAATCAGTTTCTGTTCCTCTGCACTGAACTTTAGAAGAACGGAGACTGCTCTGATCAGATGGATTGCCTGTAACAAAAATGAATGTTTTTCAATTAGCAAAGAAATTTACATATTTAATCATGTTAATCATAATCATATTTTCAATTCCTGTAAATGAATATGTATTATTATACATTTTAACAAGAACATAATCATGCATTTTCCGACAATTTATTATTTCCCTAATTTTGCCATTTACTTAGTATTTTTTACTCTAAGAGATATCAGTTTCCCTATTTTTTAACAGAAGAATTACAAATATTAGCCATACTGTAAAATCAAATGGATTGGTTTTTTATACAAAGTATTATATACGTACAGGTACCGAATATTTATCTTACATGAATCATACATGTCCATAACCAAGTATTATACAATTATAGACTTGATTGTAGGTTGATATCTGGTTATATGGACCCATGTCTGGTGAAATTGACCAAATACACTGCAAGTGATATCATCCGAGCTTACGTCCATACAACCACAAATTGAACGTATAATGAAGTCCACAATAGTCATAATATAATTACTTGCAGTAAAGTTATTCATGGCTGTCAGGAAAGTCATTTAGACAAAAATGTTAAAGAATTGTACATAATGATGTCAAAATTATCTGCAATCCTTTACAATACTTATTAATGAATCAATTAGCAAATTTAAGCCATAAACATTTAATGATCACTTTCGACAAATGACATTATTCACAGCGCTCTTATCATTTAAATATTACACACTGAATAAAAGTGAGAGGCTGATCTAGCTGAACATCTAGCTAGGACATCATCTGCCTCTTAATGACCCACTAAATGAACAGATAGTAGGCAATCCGTAGCAGTTTTTAACAATCAAAAATAGGGATTAGCTTAACGGAATATGATTGAAGAATAATTTACTCGATATCGTCTTCAATATGATGCATATTAATAATTCCTATTGGCAAATTGTCTTAATTATCAACACCTAATTTAGTTGATACCGCCAAGTCCTGTGAAATCTTATACGCCTTGAAATCAGAAAAGGATGATAGTCATGTGATGTACTTTCAGCTAATGAAAATTATAAAATCATTGTTATATGTAATATTGAATATTATTAATACTGTCACTTGCCTCTGATTCTCGACTCAACATAAACTTCATCACAACATGCTTCAGATACTGAAAATTGATATCCTTTTCCAAGGAGTTCATGTCTGCAGCACTATTAGGAATGTAACCTCTGCCTTCAATGCTATCCTGTAAACTTTGAACTCTCTCTTGAAATTGTGCTGAATGTTGGACACTGCTAATGTCATGAAGAACTGCGGGTGAACTAGGGGAGAGATTGGACTCGGCAGGAAGAAAGTTACCAGCACTTGTAAAATTAGGGGAGGGTGGAGCCCTGCTCCTTGTACCACCATTATGGAAACCGTCTGAATGAATTTGTTGTAAACTTTGATGTGGAGCCTGATTAGTAGCACCTGTTTGGTCCCGCAGAGGGGACTCGGACCTAATGTTCATTGGTTGGTCATTCGGTAATGCCTGGACTTTGAGCTCTCTCTGCAGGGTCTTCTTTAAGTCACTGAGCCTCTGCTCCTGTTTTTTAAGGGCTTTGTTTTTATCAGCCACTTGGTCCTGTAGATCAGTTACCTGTTGTTCCAAGTCTGTTATTTGACTACTGTGATCGGAATGTTGCTCCTGAAGTTTTTGATATTCCTCAAGTTTTGTAACATGTTCACTAATTTCACTCTGCGACTGACTTACATTTGCCTGTAACTGTTCTATAACTTTATTTTTTTCACTAATATCACTTTGTAGTCTCTGGATCTGTGATTCCAAGTCCCTCTTAACTGTGACTAGTTCTTGTGAAAGTTCAGCATTGCGCAAACACAAATCATCCTTTTCTACATAATAATACAAGTAAAACATCCATGTAGAAGTAAAAATACATGTATTAAAATCAATTCATCATAAAATATCAAAATTCATTTTTTTCATAATGCAAGTAAAAAAGTTTGGAATTTACAGAGAATACATATTTTATAAAACTACTCTGTTAAAAACAGCATTGTAGAAAAAAAGCTTGGATATTTAGGAAAAATTAATATTCCACCAACATGCTCTATAGTCTATACTGTCTATTCATAGTTGTTTTTCATTGTAACCAAGCTCTACCTTTACTGCAAGAAGAAAATTCCTCCTCTCTCTCCTTGCTTGAATTCTTGGATCTTGACATTTCCTCAGTCATGGTTGATATCACAACTTCTTGGTTCTTCACCTGCAGAAATATCATATCTAATTTACCACCACACTTGCCTAGAAAAACTACATGAATGTTCAATACAGGCAGCAATCAGTTTTGTTATAATGATGATTTTTAACAGGATAAAATACCTTTAACAAGACTTAACATTACACCTAACTTTAAGGTCATATTCTATAAGGACTTTTGTACAATATCATGTAAATTTTAAACCTTAAGAAACAGGTTAAAGTTTAAGACTGTGTTGTCAAAGTATGGCAGAGAAACTGAATTGTCTGTGTTTGGGGCTTAAAAGGACCAAAATGTCTCTACCAATGCTTATTTTCAAGTGCATCATCAATAAATTTTTACATGCTATTTATCAAGATTTTGTTCTCTTCAACTACATATAAGAACTACAAACCTTTTCCTGAGACTCCTTCAGCAGTGTTTTCTCCTGTTCCAGCTGATCTTTTAAGACTCTTACTTCACTGGAAAGTGACATAATCTCATTCTACAATGAAATCAAACATGTTCAATTTATATAGAACAAAAAAGTTCAATGCAAGAAGACAATGGAAGAACTGAGTGGCAATCATGTTTCAGTCCTATAATGCAGAGAATGAAGAAACTCGAAGCAGAGATACATGCACGTGTGTACATGCACACAGTTCCTTACCATGTGTTTGTTTTTCTCTCCTTCTACCTCCTCCATTTTTTTCTCGAGGTCAAGAAGTTTATCCATGTAGTCCTGCTGTTCGCTCTCAAACTGGGACTAGTAGCAAGGACAGAAGTTTAAAAGTGAATAGACAGGACAGAAAATAGACTGATGTCAAGGAAAAAGCACGCAAAATACATGTTATAGCAATCGACAGAATTAGACTGCATTCAGCAAATGGGAACTAAAGAAATTAGACTATAGTTAGCAGAACAGAATCAGATTAATATTCAGAAAACTTGGACAAAGAGGTCTAGATAAAAATATACAAACTGCCAAAGTCATGTATAAATAACAGCATAACTTTAAATATTCAATGTACATGAAATTTTAGAATATGTACCGGTACATATAAATCTTGGGGTCTTGAAATTCCTTTGAATTTTTCAAATGACATTTGACTTATTTGATAAAAAATTTTGATTATAGGGGTAGTTATAACAAATTTATAATATCTGTTAGGTTCAGTATATGTTTTAAAAAATTGAGAATAAATTCACTGTTAGTGTAAATTTAATATTAGCATGTGAAATTTACTTACTATTTTGAAGTCTGAATTTGTTTTCTCATGTTCTTTTGCATCTTCTAAACTTAATATCTGGGATTCCAAGGAGTCAATTTTTGCTCGTAGATTGTTTTCAACATCTATCTTCTCAAATTTAACTCTCTGCAGCTGGTTTTCAATCTCAGATTTCTTTAAAAGAGTTTACAATTACAAACAGCAGGAGTATTCAAATGATTCATAGTACATGTACTATGTACATTTGTTATACTTTCATGTTAAATACTGAAATCTGATTGGTTAAGACGCAGTTAATAATATTTACTATTACCCTCAGCGTTAGCAACGCACTTGGCAACGGGTAACATTAAAAAATGTTACATGCGCGAAAATTATGCGCGTACGGTTCGCTGTAGAATTCACGTTATTCCTATATAAAAACAGTAAAATTTTCTTAAAATTTTTAAAAAAGACATTCAGTATAACAAAATAAATAGTGCCTGTTTGGGAGGATAACAGTTGAAATTGACACCCCTCGAAAACCATTGTCAACCTCCGCTTCGCGTCGGTTGACAATGGTTTTCTCGGGGTGTCAATTTCAACTGTTACCCTCCCAAACAGGCACTATTTATATAGTATTTACATACATTATCTATTCTTAACAAATAGCAGCATAATAACATCAAGATATTCCTGTGCAATTTTATTTCATCATAATCAATATCTACAGAAAATGTTGCTATTTGATAATTTAGCATCTAAGATACTCTCTTAGTTAATCATAATGGTTACCACCATATGATTAATTTGCACTATATTTAATATATAATAATTAGATGACTACCAACCTCCTTTTCATAGAGTTGGTCTTTTTTATTGGCCAACTGCCAATTTTCTTCTGCTCTCTTTTCAGCATCATCTATTTTGGACTGCAGATGTTGAACCTGAGAAAGTGAGGGCAGATGATGAGTCGTCAAATACACATACATGTGTACTTGGTTTTTATCCTTTTTTTTGAGAAGAGGTGTATTTTTCATTCAAATTTGCAATTCAAATGTGTTACTTTATCCTCTGCATGGCTATTTTCAAATTCTTTTTCATAGATGAATTTTTTTATATGTTAAAGCTGCCTAAAAAATTACATTTAATATGCTGTTTTAGCATCTATCTTTTAATAAAAGATAATTTAACCTGCGCGGTGAAGTTTTCCCGAACTGTTTCTGTAAGCTTCTGGCTATGTGCCAACTCTTCGCTGTCTTCTATAATCTTCTGATTCAGGTGGGAGATCTGCTGTTCCAGGTGAGAGATCTTGTCACTCCAGGTAGACTTGATCTCTGTCAGCTGCTGTCTGGTCTCTTCCAGCTTTTTCTCCAGGGTACTTCTCTGTCCAATTCAACATAGTTTTTAATTGTCACATTTTAAAATTTGTTGATATTATGGTACAAATTCATCATCTTTGTTATTTGTTGATCCTACCTTTAATCCTTATTATTAAATTACAGTGTCTAATCTTTCTATTCAAGTAAATGACAAATAAAATGCCAAATAGCTTAATAGAATGAGATTTATCCTGTTTTCCAATAATGATTTACTATCCTTAAAATACAAGCAGAGCATACAATGATAAACACATATATGCCCATCTCTGTTACTGACCTATATAACCTTTAACCTCTTTACCTCATTCTCAAGGGCCTGCACTCTGTCGTCTCCCACAAGGTTTTGGTCCTGAAACCTCTGCTCTAACATCTGGATCCGCTCCTGTAATTTCTCTATGTGATCATCCTTCTCCTCGAGCAGCTTAGTGGTCTGCATGTCAAATAAAAATAAACATAACATAATTTATGATGAGCATTGAGAAATTTTATATCAGATTCTGACAAGGTGGGCTCTATTTATAATGTTTATTCCTTTTTATGTTTTCTGTACTATCTTGTATTGATACCATTCTTGCTAAGTTACATGTACATGTGGTTCACTTCTTG
Source organism: Magallana angulata (assembly GCF_025612915.1). NCBI lineage: Eukaryota > Metazoa > Mollusca > Bivalvia > Ostreida > Ostreidae > Magallana > Magallana angulata. Next base: position 19,651,767 of record NC_069117.1, read on the forward strand.
TAACAACCGTGTTTGTCTATCTTCATTATTATTAAAAATACACCATGAGTTCAGTAACAAATGCCATTCTTTAACAATTCATCAGACACCTATTGATTTGAAAATGTTCAATAATCTTTTGTTTTATATATCATTTGTTATGTGTATTTACTCTTTTCCTATGAGAATTGTAACCACCCACTTTTGAAAACATTCTCATTTAAAAGACTTTCTTACCTTATTTTTATGAAGGTCAAAATTTCTTATCATCCCCTGTTGCTTGCTTTCCAACTCTGTATTTGCTTCCTCTAGACTGGAGATAAGGGATGATTTCTGCTCAATAAAAGACAATTTAATCATTATTGAGTAAAGAAAAGAGGAAAAGGATGTTTTCTGTTGTCTAAATGCAAGTTGGAAGGGTGTGAAATACAAAGCAAAATCATATGATCATGAAACACCATACACTGTTGATAATACCTCATTTTAAAAGCATTAATTAAAGTACATGTGCTATATAAAATTAAGCCATTATATTCACTCAGGTTTCAGATTTTACACTTTCATTGCTTACAACCTGCAGAACCCAGAAAAGGCCTCCATCCCTACCTCTGCTACCTGTGCCGTCAAGTGGTCTATTTTGGCTTGCAATGACTCTTTCTCAGTTGATAAACTCCCTACCAGCTGGGTGTGAGATGAGTTCTCTTCTGTTAACATGTCACTGAAATTGACATTATATTTGTTTCATTACAAAATTCAAAACATTTTACAGAAACCCTTACCCTATACTTAGTAAGATAAACAACCTCATTTCTCACCAGGTTTGCTGTAGTTCCTGTAGTTTGGCCTGAGCTGTTCTGAGTTCTTGCTCACATTTTTCTGTTGTTGTCTCAGTGTTCTGCAGCCTTGCTGACTTCTCCTCAAGTTCTGCCTTTACTTTAGACAATTCCTCCTGAGTATTCAGTAACTAAGCAAAATAGATAAACAAAGGTTTTCTATAAATCTCTATCCCCACAATGTTGTCTATTCAGTGTAAAATGAATTTAAAATTATCAAATAAGTACATGTATATAATTATTAAAACAATGCATAGACTTTAATGTTTACATGTTTGCATTCAGTATTAATAATGTAAAGACATGTACAAAAAGTTCAAGGACTAATCCAGATCTCTTCAAATGATGATACATGTACAAGTACAGCCTACTCCGGATATACTGAAATTCAGGGGACCATGCAAATTATTTCAATATATCCATATTTCAATATAGGTGAAATTGGCTAACGTGAAGCCGCCATTTTTTAAAGTTCAAACCCGAACAAATTATTTGGTCATCATTTATCTATCACAGTGAACAGATTACATGATATATTAGTCCTTCAAAGTTTGATTAAAATTATATCCGTAAGTTTTGTAAGTTTTATTTTGTTACTATCTAAAACCTCATCATAATCTCCGATCGCATTCTTTTACATTTATGAGAAAAATCACCACACTCAAACGCTTAAAATACTGCTGAACACTGCTTGTATATCATTGGTAGTGTACTCGCGATAATTTCAAAATCCTTAGCTATTTTGAATTTAGGCTTTATCCTTTTATCAGTAGCCAAAACTAGTTTGTATTAAGTGTCCGAAGATAAGGTTTTTCTTTTCCATGGGGTTTCCATGTTATATCTAGCCTCAATACATCCGTATACGTAAAAACAAAAAATTCAACACTGAATAAATTTTTCTTTTTAAAAGAAGTATAAAAACATACATGATGATAATCATTTCACACCTTTCTATATCAACCGGTCAGTCTGGCATAATTACTGTCACCAACCGTGATGACAGCCGCCAGAGAGTACTTCAGTATAACCGTCATAAAAACAACTTATTATCAGCTATGGGGGCCCATCAGTGCCTTTAATATAAGCGATATTTCAAAATAGCTGATTTCATTATATCCGTTAAATCAATGTAAAGAAAATGAGGGGCAAAAACTGGGGATTTATTTCTTTTTCAAAATAAGCAGAATTTCAAAATAAGCCATTTCAATATAAGTGGAGTAAGCTGTATATATCAGGACTTGTACATATTCACTCTAAGTGGACGTGAATACCTACCAGATGTTTGACTTTGGCTGTCTCCTGGGCCACCAAGCCTTGTAGTTCATCACTCTCCTCCTCGCGCTTGAACTGCAAACTTTTTTCCTCCTCCAGCTGTTTGACTCGGTCTATAAGGGTTTGTTTTTCCTATTGAACAAAATAACTCTAATGAAAAATAGTGACTTGAGTTATGACAATTAATTTGTAGTTTTTTGTCCAGTCAATTTACTTTTCAAAATTGACATTCTCTTTCTTAACCAAGCACACCACACAAAGTTAGATTACTGGTATTTCAATTGATTTGATACCACTCGATCAAATGTTCATGGTTATACATTTACATTTGCAAATATGTTTCCGTATATGAACATATAGAATAGCGAAAATGTTCAATTTTGTATGAACATTTTCATGACCTCACAATGATCATAGCACGTGCTTATTGCTAGGATTATTGTAAACATAAAATCTCGGTAATTTTAATAGTTCTGAACAATTTGTCTTTTTCAAACGTAAATATAAATAATAAACAGCAATGTTAAAAAGTTCACTGGGATATGAAGTTGGTTGGTATCAGGCGTCACAGGATTTAATCACATGACCAACCAACTTCATATCCCGGTGAACTTTTTAAATTGCTGTTTATTTCTTAAACATTATTAATTTTTTTTGCATGAATTAATGCAAACTGTACTGATCTCTAGTAGTTCAATAGTTAACTGTATGTAGATGTGATATTGTATGATTCAGTATTTCATTAACCCCTCAACCTCCACCCCCCCCCCCCCCCCCAAAAAAAAAGAGTTGAAACAGTACATGAACAAACTAAAATTCAAACATACATGATGTTTTATCAAACTTTAAATATTCATTTAAATGAAATAAATGACTGCAGGTCATGAGATTCATGAATATGAACCTACTTCGTCTTTCTTCTGTAGAGCTAAGGTGAATCCTTCGGACAGCTTGGCTCGACTCAACTGGTATTGCTCATTCTGTTCCTGGATCTTTTGGTCTGTTGCTAAAAAGAAATATATTTAGGTTTATGATAACGTCCTCAGATTTTATGGAATAGGAGAGTCACAATAAAGCACTTAACTTGACTTATGCAAAAACAGAATTTTTCAAAAAACAGTTCCTGATAAAGTGTTATTCTATAGTTATTTATTTTTCAATTGGCTGATGGTTTTACAGAGTACTAGTAACTGGTATCTCTGACAACATTTTTCACCTTCTTGCTGTTTCTCCAGACTGCCTTCCAATTTCTCTATGGTCTTATTCTTTTCCTTGATGATAGATGCATACTCTTTGATAAAAAAATAAAATGTTGATAACACTAGACCAGTACAAAGGTGATAAATACATAAACAAACCCACATTAGCCCAATAAGGGTTGAGGAATTATGACTGTCTCTACAGTATTTACATTGAAAATGTTTAGCCAACAAGCTGTTATAAATCAAAAACAACAGTACTGTAGTGTAAAGGAACTTTCAAATAAGTGGTTATAGCCAACATGTATCCAAAACAAAATCCCATTCTACTGGGACAATAGAGATACGATGGACTTTACTTGTATGCGTACCACTGATTTTACTCTCCAATTTTTTGCACTGTTCAGTTCTCCTGACCAGCAAATTCAACACTTCTTCTTTGCTCCCAACTGTTTCAAGACTCTGCAAAAGGAAATTCAGAAAATTTACACTCAACATCAAATACACTTGTCTTGCTTTACTTATGAATAGAAAAGTATTAAGTGATGACCCCTGCAATTTACCCTAACACATAACACACCTTGAACTTGAAGTGAAGCAAAGAGGGTCATTGATAAACCTCTAAATGAAATTGTTGCAATGCTTACACTTTTTCTTAGCTCCAAAAATGTATGACTTTTCAGATTTATTTCTTTAACCTTCTTTATTGACACATAAGATATATCCCCGAATACCCAAACTCCGTCACCATAAGCAGAAAACCTTCCGCGTTTCTCTGTAAATTATTTTTTGTGGTTTTTATCATTTGCAATCACTAAATATAATCTGAAACAATATAATTTATAAAATTATTAACAAAAATATTTTTATTTTCATTCAAATAGCTCTCTGAATACGACGTTTATCACGCGTGCTTATTATATCTTATGAACCTAACTCTGTCACCCACATGCTCTATGATATGGCAGGGAATGAAGACACATTAACAATTTTGTTAAAACTCCATTTGTATCTAGGCCAAGTTATATTAAGTAAAAATGGTGCATACAATTTAAATTGTATTTAATTTCATCGAAATGAAATGATCGCCAGAATAAAAAATGGGTCCATGTAACAACAATCACAATGGCCTTTTCAGAATGTATAGATGCCGTTTGATTTATGTCCTTACATATTTCAAATATTTTATATCATTAATTAATATATTACTTATTATATTATTTATTTATTACATTTTTAGAAATGTAGCATATTCTAAATAGTGATATACCGGAGATATCTATATACCCTGTATAAGGCAAAAGTATCGGCATGAGCCATTTGACGTTATCATCAAGAGTAGTGCATAAAGGCTATTGCGGACTGAAAAAAATGTATTAATTATCTTAATAAAAAATGTATTGCATGTGAAATGTTTTATCTTGACCTCTCTAAAAATGGCTGACCACCTCAAATGGTCGAATGGGCCCGCATGTCAGAAATATTGATTTTTAAGTGCACCCGTGAAAAAGTTTCAGCTGATTTCACACAATTAATGGTGCATAAAATGAACAAGGTTTAATTCTGTTATTTTTTGACACATTCTTTAATTTAACCGTTGCAAATTGTTGACATTTGATAAAAGATTTTTGACATGTAAAAAATGACGTCATAATCGTACTTGATTTCAAACGGCGAGGAGTTTCCCGAAAGTGACGGAGTTAAGGTAGTGACGGAGTTAGGGGGCTATGCGATAGATCTTACCACAAGCAAAGGTTCTAAATGTGGTTGCAGTATTGATAAAAGTAACAAAAATCTGGAATTCAATACTTCCAAGTTTATAAAATATACATGATGGCTCATATCATCTCCCATTCCTTACCTCCTCTTGCTTGATAGGAGATTGTAGTGGTGTGTCTGCTGTTGATTCGTCCCCAAATGAAGACTGTATGGCACTTATTCCTAGAAAAAAAAAGATATTCCAACATACCGAAATCTTACGTCGTTATTGTGACAGCCACAGTAAATAAAAACAAAAACCATAAAATGAAATATTGTGAAAATTTCCAATCATTAAATTGGTCACATGATTTATATTGTGCATTCAATATAGTCCTCGCCTTTTCACAGATATATAATTTACGCTACCTTTCAAAGGTGTTGAAGCATTTGCACTGCTATTAAACTTCTCGCCATCAGCAACACTGCCACCCTGCTCTTCAATTTTTTTCTTGAGCTTAGCAAACATTTCCCTGTCAACCAGTAGAAATACAGAAGACTTATAAAAATGTGATAGTAACAAGTTCGAATTTTTTCAACACTAATCAAAAGCAGCAAATTACTTTAAATAACATTTTCCGAGACCCTTATGAATCAAACACAGTTTGTACAATGAAGTGCATCGTCGGTTTATTTTATTTCACCTGTCCTGTTTTTTCCTTCAGGCAAAGCAAATTATCAACATATATCCCACCATTCATTGATCAGCGAAAATTGCACTTTAACAAGCATTCTACATATCATATTCTGAATAATATCTCAGAAACAAAAATAAACTTGAAGCCAGCTTGGCAAACGGAAGTTGAATTGTCACATCAGACCAAACTAAATTTAAAACCTCACAAAAAACCTAAGAAATCCGAAAAGAATATAAGCTCATCAATAAAGTTAACTGGATCTGCCCGTATTAAATTCAAATAGTGAAGCTAGTCTTTTTTGGTCACATAGCTGGGACAATGCAAGTAAGAACTGTGCAAATAAGATATAACAAAAGTTTGTGATATAAACAAATAATGACAATCATGTCACATTTGTTATTTATCAATTATCATTTGAGAAGTATCATGGGGCATGATACGAAATATTGGAGACAGAATATCTTTTAATACACAGGTTTATATCTTTATCAAATTTAAAAATTTATATTATTTTGTCAGTGTGTTCGAAAGATAGGGATTAAAATCCGTTCATTTTAGGTTTTCTTTATTCTTAATATAATTTACAAAAAATCAATATACACAATGTACAATGTATTTCATGAATGATTTTAATATACAGTTAAGAGTATTAAAAATTTTGACAGACAGACGAAAGCACAGCCTTGAGATGTACATGTATCTAGCCAAGACTAATAAGTGTCAATAAAAATTTTCCTTGTTCAAAGTGTCGCTCTATATTTCCCATTCGTAAAAACTTAAGAAAAATGATGATGAGCAATAACGAGGGAAAAAAAGACAAAGTAATCAAAAGTTAATCAATATTGTCGCAAACAGTGAACCCCGTACAACTGAAACGTCACAAGGTAAGCTAAAACCATATTCCACCTGGGAATGATGTGAAAATTTGTCAGCACGTGCAGCCGTTCGTGTTACGTGAAGGTCACCGGCCCTGTCTCTAGGAGAATTCCTTAATTATAGTTTTTCAAAAGAATGGTAAAAAGATTTCAATGATTCTTTTGTATAAATATAAACCTGTATATACATTATTTCCACAACTTTTTAATGGCCACTCTGTTCCAATCGATTTTTTAATGATGTAAATCAATATGATTTCTTTTTAGCTTATTCCAAAAGTAATTAGAAGCGCATTGATTCTTTCCTAAATTATAAAAATACGACGTGCCAGGAATCGTGCGCTTTGTTTATCGCTGTAACTCGACGTATTGACATTATTATTATTTTTTTCAAAACTAAAAATGGATGTGAGCCTTAGAAATGCATTTCAATATAAAATTTACGTAACGTGAATATCACCTAAAAGTTTTTTAAATGTCTTTTTGTTGGATATTTTAGGGGGGTGGAGGGTTTCAATTCAAATAATAAACAATGTAAGTGATATGCAGACGTCAAATAGAACTTTGGCTCAACGTCAAAATGTGGTTGTCAGACACCAGTGCCGTAGTTCGGGAAAAGAATTATGATATTTGGAAAAAAATTAAATAGATCTAATAATAGATCTAATAATGAAATTCGTTCCCAATTTGATTATTATTACACAGAATGCAAATTCTTTCGTGAAGTTGTAAATTATTCCATCGACCAACCTCTATAGGAAATGGTGATTACTTGTTCTAAATTTTGCAAGAATATTTCTTAATTTTCTTGGCAATACATTTTATTCATTTTTCACACGGAAACTTTGTTTTAACAATTTTATAGCTGATTCCTCTACTGAATTTGTTGATATCACTGTTTCATTTTTGTAAAAACTGATCTTTAGGCTTTTGAGCAATTGAAGCACTTATCCACTTGACACTGTACAAAGTTTGGTCTATCCAAATATTACTCATTCCTGTTGTGTTAAAAATATTATGTATACATGATATCCATGGATTGGTTTTTGGTATATCTATTTTACAGATGTATATAAATTCTATAATAATCTATTATAATGTCTCCGTACACCATAAAATTTGGAGTACTAGAGTTAAGATTTAAAATATATTTTAAAAAAACGTAAATGTAAACGTTCAATTATATCAACATTTTTGTAACCTCATATTTCACACCCATGTAACAGGGCACGAGTTACAACTTTGTCAAATAAATCAAGTTGACAATCAAAAGGTATACATGTATTATATAATCGTATTTTTCTATTAATACCGTGTATGTATATGTGCATTGCTTTTTGTGCTTGGTCACTAATATTTTTTAGGGCCTCGCAGAATGATCACGATCTTGAAAATAAAATACCCAAATAGTTAAATTCTTTGACAATTTCTATAACTTTGCCATTGAATTTGAATGCATATTTTGGAGCTGGTCCTTTCGAGAAAAAAAAAACAGTTAAAAATTATAATTAAGCAATCTATTGTAACCAGTGAGAGAGAGACTTTCGAGAAAAAAAAATACAGTTAAAAATTATAATTAAGCAATATTGTAACCAGTAAGAGAGAGAGAGAGAGAGAGAGAGAGAGAGAGAGAGAGAGAGAGAGAGAGCATTTCAAATTCTGCCATCCTAAAATATTAATCGAATCAATTGATGTTGCTTTTACTTCCATTTTACATGTATTGTATTGATATTTTAACATTTCAAAGGAAGTAATAAATAAAACAAAATGTGTATGATGTAACCGTAACTACTGGTTATTTTATTACTGAACTTAACGCTTTTGTTAATAGGGAAAGACTGCGTGCTTTTTACAAATTTGTCTATGGCTTTTCAAATATGTATACATAATTAATGTTTTAGAAAGAATCGGTTCAAAAGAATGTGTGTATTGCAGAGCAGTTCTCATTCCAGGAGATTTCTTTGTCATCGATAATTGTCCAATACACAGAAATAATTCAGAGAGAGTTCTTCGTCAGGGTGTTCAGTCCATATTTCTACCTGTATACTCACCTGTTTATAACTCCATTTGAACATTGTTTTCTGAAACTAAAAGATTATCATCACCAAAAAAAAATGCTTTCTATGGTTGCATATCTCTGCCCCTTGCGTGCAAGTTATCTAATTGCAATTTTCTTGCATGTCAACATAGTTTTGTTGCATGTCGACATAATTATCTTGCATGTCAACATATTTTTCTTGCATGTCGACATAATTAGTAGAAAAATAACTTGCACACAAGGGGCAGAGATATGCCACCATAGCTTTCTTTATTTACACTTGTGTCCAAAATTTGCCATAATGCAAGCTTTGATATCAAACATTGTTACCGACAATCATATATACTCAATGTGTGGAAATGCAATTTCAAAGTGTAATTAATAAATTCTCTTACCGGTATATCAATTTATTTATTCAAGTGCACTAAAAATTAGAAAAATGAAACATTAGAATTGTTTTTTACTTTTTATTATCAATTAATTTATCAACTTTGAAAACGTGCACTTGTTCATGTTTTTAAGAATGGTGTTTAATATTCATATATAGGTGTGAAAATGTATTAGAGGAGTGTGTGTATTGGACACGTTCCGGTGGGTCAACACAGTCGATCGTTACTTTTTGCAATGTTAGTGTTTAATGACATGAGTAAAACTTTTCATCCAGATGAAGAATTTTACTACCTGTTTGAAATTGATTGAAAAACCATAAAGGCAATATCCTTTGAAAATCCAAGGGATCAAAAGGCTTGTTAGTTTAAAGAATTCATGATTTTGCAAAAAGACAATTCATAAACCAGTTAAAAACTTCCCATTATTTGCAAGAAAGTATGGCCACCTACGGTCACCATATATTTGCATTAACTTGCCTACTAGTTCCCCAAAAGACTTGAAAGGCTCCATATCAAATCTCTTTCTGTACCGGTTGAATGACTGCAGCCCTAAGACGCAGCCGTGTTTGAGAAGTTCCATCAATATTTGGATCGATATGGGACCATGATTTCGGGGACCAAAATGAAAGAAAATTTGACTGCATCTGAAATCTTGTAATTTTAAAAATGAATTGTAATTAATGTAATGTACCACAGTGCATTTACATCATTGACCAATATTTTAGACCAATATTCTTTATATACGAGTCGTAGAGAGTTAATATATTAAAAAGAATGAAATGGAGATTGAAACTTTGTATTACAGAAACCTCATTTTTATTGCCTTTTTTCTATTGGCAACAGCTTTGGTCAGTTTCGGACAGATATATACAAACCAGTTCAGGTAAAGTTTACATTCTTATCCTGATATGTACAAAATGGCCGTGCATCCCCCTGAAGGCAATATTTTTTTTCTTATGGTTTGTTAAAATGCGCAGAACTGAATATATAATTAGAAATCGTGCATTTGCAAACTTAAATAGTATTACATGTATAAAATTATCAAATCGATTTGATAGGGAAAAAATTAAGTTTGAAATTGTATTCTACGACTAAACCAAATTGGCATTTGCGATTTCTTATTCTAAATTTATTGACAAAGAGAGAGTAAATCGGATTTTATTTATCAATTGGCTACTGGGTGTAGCGAATTCAATTCTAACATACTTAGATCTAAGATAGTTATACATGTGTAATCATTTAAGTATTAAATCCTTATTTTTTGAAAGATATAGTCTCATAACTGCAACGGTGTGTGCATACAAATTGAATAACGCGCGTTAGCGCGTTATGAAAATTTGTTTGCACACACCGTTGCAGTTATGAGACTATATCTTTCAAAAATTAGGATTTAATGCTTATATTAACATTTTTTTTTACCTTCTTGCGTTGTACGCAAATGCCAATTATTCCTCAAATTACTGTATTATCCTATGGGTAAGTTCAAATTAATGGAAGAGCCACAGTAACAGCCACAAGCGTGATCTTTGATTTTCGCTTGTGACGTTGTATTTATCAGCGTTCAACGTTTGTGACGTCACAATTAAAACTCGTGATTTAACCTTTTAGAACCCTGTCTGTGTTATGGTGCTATATCTGCAGTGGCTTTACATGCAAAATATATGTGGAATGTAAATATTCAATTATATTTGATATTTACAAAAAATAAAAAATGGGAAAAATTATTAATCAAGCTCCTTGTTTGGTCATAGAATCTACAAAGTCCCGCATTCCATGTTTTACGACAAGCTCATGATGACACAGAAGCTCTTTCATGTTGTATATAGTTCCACTGATGTTAAACTCGTCCGGCGTCAGGGGATGCCAGTGATAAAGATGGTTGAATTATGAAGAATTCTGTTCTGATACTTGAATTGCTCACCAAATAACAGCTCAGGATTAAATACTAAATTAAAGTTGCGAAAAAGACTTTATAATAACTAGACATCGCTGAGATGGTAACTATGGCATCTCAAAGAGCCCTGCTTATAAATAAAATTAGATAAAGCATCTCAATAGATTTTGCTTTAACGATAAGATGGTATGGGACATATATCGATATTAATGTGAATAAAAAAGTACATTATAATAAAAACACTTTAACCGGAACAATATTTGTCACAAAAAATGATTTAAATTTTTTTTGGAAATGTAGAAATTATAAAGGTCCCAGCGGGATTTGAACTCATGGCTTTCTGATTGGTAGTTAACGCTTTAACCATCTTCCCAAGTCAAGGGTTTCTGATCCGCTCCGCTCTACATAACATTATGTAGAAACCTATAATTTGGGAAGATGCGCTTTAACCAATCGCGCTACGCTGTTTGGTAACAACTGTTACAGAAAACTCTACTTATAAAATAATACTTGGTTTTTATATTTTTTATTTCGATAGAAAGTAGGCCACTAAAAGAAGGTGTCCCATACCACCTTTGACGTAGCAATTTTTAGGTTGGTATAGAACTTCAAGTCGAGCATTACCCCTTACCAACAGGGGGTTTTGACTTTAAATTTGCAGAATTAAGCCAATGGAAAATAATGTGGTCTTAAATGGATTTTAAAGAGATCTGCTAAGACCTTCATGTTTGACCTTGAAACTTAGTTAAAGGTCTGAACAGCTCTGTTTATGTAAAGTATGAGCCAGATCGGACTAAAGAGAGAGCAAATAAGGTCAAAATGGACTTTAGAAAACTGATTTTTTGGGTAGAAACTTATGAAAATGACGTTACGTTGTTACTTTCTTGGATTTACTATAGAACCATTTTATCAAGAGCTTGGACTTTGGGTAGTTGTGTCAAACAGCAATGTGATGCAGACCTGTCTATTTCATTGCTGGCCACTCAGCCATGGCTCTTGGAAATCAATAAGGTTTGTCTGGCTTTTGAGCTAAAACTACGCAATCGGTGCATATTTCGCTTGAAACCGCGTCATTTTTAACTTGTTTTGACGCAAAAAATAGATAGCTACGTCCAACCGAAAGTCCAAGGTCTTGTCAAAATGGTTCTAACTTGTCTACAGTGTTAAATGCAGTGCGGGCCGGGGCTACAATAAGATGCAGTCAATATGCACTCTCTGCGAACGACACACGTGTTCGATATGCACGCGAAGTAAAGCAGCACTATCTGTACAAGATAATTCGGACACCCTAAACATTCTTTCAAAGAATAAACCATCTTCTATGTTTTATTGATTTTAGTTTCCTTTATTCTTTTTTTAAAATAAATTACCACAATGTGTAGTTCTAACATTTATGAGTCCGTGCAACATGAGTGCCTCGATCGCAAAGCAACTGACCGTACCTCCGGTATATATACCTTAGCGGCAGTTGAGAAACAATCGAAACTAATATGGCGACCAAATGCTTTATGAATTCATGTCAGCTTTAACGATGAGTGACATTAAGTTTATACAGAGACAACCTCCCCTTATAGCTGTTAACAAAACTGCTAAGAACGGACAATCAAAAACTCGCCAATACTTTTAATGACATTTGTGTGATGGCGTCTTTTTTAATAAGTTTATTATTTCATTAAATCTTTCATTTTGTTTTATGTAGGTAACAAACTGGGTCACTACACATATTCGAGGAAATACACATATACACATAATATTTTAAAAGCAACGACCCCCCCCCTTTCCAAAAAACAAAAGGGAACAAAACAGAACATCTAGATGCCGAAGTTGCTTCCCCCCCCCCCCCCCCCCCCCCCCCAGAAAATTGTCAATATCATGTATGCATTAAAAATTTTGCAACATAATTTGCAAATTCAATCAAACGAAATTTGAATACTGTAGACGTATTTTTTTCCACGGGGTCATAATTCCGCGGAATCACAATATCAATTTAATCCGCGGGTAAAAATTTACGCGGATTCTTTGAATGAAAAAAAAATCATTTGAAAAATTTCTGAGCGATTTTCATTACCTAGAATTTGTCCAACTTTGGACTTAAATTAGAGGAACTGTTCAAAGTTGCTAAAATCGTCTTGTGAAATACCACATCGTTTAAATTATGAGTTGATCAGTTTTATCAATTTAAAGTCAGAGCACAAAGGGATCTAAAAATTGCAGTAAAAACACTGGTCTTAGCGTGTAGTTAATTGGGTCATTGAAAGACCGACCCGCTTGGGGCTATTTGTCGTCTGACACGTGCCGTTATCTCAAGCTGGGAGAAGTTAAAAATTTCATGCAAGTAAATTTACAGAAAATTCAAATCTTTAGGAGATTAAATTATTTATTATGTGAATTCTCAATACAAATTTGTTTGACAGTTTGCATAGATAAAGATGATATACATTGGGTACACGTATCTATATGATAGTGTTATATAATGTAGTAACTTCCTATTATCCTTACCCATGTAATGAAATTTCATTCCAAAATGAACTTTAAATACACTGGGAAAAAATTCCGCGGAAAATTTGTGCCCGCGTTCATAGCGTAAATTATTACCACGCGGACAAAAGTACGTCTACAGTAACATAAAATAACCGCTGTTTTTACTTAGTTATTTCCTGTCATATGATTGGCAAAAAGAAATATTGTTATACACTGTAAAACAGTTACTGTACACAACAGTGCTCTCAAAAGTATATTAACCGATAATTTCAAAATACGGATTTTTTACAATCAATCGGACAAGATGAATGAAAATAAAGCAAACTGCGTTAAATCAGTATATTCCTATCCTTGTTGTGGTTGCCCCAGAAAACGCCCCGAAGTCCACGGGATATTGTCCATTCAAACTTCCGGATGAGCATGTTGATCCAAACCACCAACCGTTACCAAGTGTGATAGCGCATGCGCTGCCGGTATCATACGCTTGAAACGGTTGACCTTTGGCAAGTGGATACTGTGACGAGGACGAGGACGAGTATTGCAGTGCAAAGTTGGAACTCGAATCCAAAACAACAAAATCATAATAATATACCATGACGAAACCACTTGATTTCATTAATGTAAATCCACTTGTAAATGTCCTCGTCAGACTTAAGATGTTTGCATACTTGTTCCCCAACCAGTAGTCCCCGTTTGCGTCACCGAAGCCGTTTTCGTACTCAACATAAGAACGATTGAAACTGACAGTTCCATATTTACGAATCTGGATGTAAGTTACGCCATTGTCGAAGTTACACCAAACTTGCTTGGCGACATCGAAGCCGGCTGGTCTTATCCAGGCTACCCCTGTACCGGACACCCCACTAGCTTCACTGCATTCTAGAAAAAAAGAGGATAAAACAACCCAGTTACACTGATGCTGAACTCATTCAATGAATGTAGCTAAGTGTATGTGGCTGTAAAAGAAACCCTCGAAATATGGAAATCTAGCTTCCCGTTTGTCTGAAAAGTTACATGAATTTTAGAAATATAATATTATGACAATCAGAAGGGGACATTGGTGTCCTGGTAAGCTATGTGATCCGTGGGCCTCATGCTTCAAATGATAGAATACCAATCTTTCGTGAGCTGCGTGTGAAAATAAACATACATGTACTTCATTGATATGTAAAAATGCTTGGAACAGTTACTTACCATTGATACATGTTTGACAATATTGTCCCGAGCAGCCAAACACACAGCTACAGATGTTTGCTGTGTATGTGCCGCCATTTTGACAAGGATTAGGCTGAAATTGAATTAATCTCTATTTACTTCATGAACAACATAATGTCGTGACGCAGTTTGGTAGAGTGTTTTAACGCCTTTATGAAAAGTGTTATAATGCTGTTCGGAATGTGTTATAAAAAGCTTTTAAAAAGCTTTTTACATAATATCAGTTTTCGCGCTTTATTGCCTTTTTTGAATTTTCATAACAACTCCGGAAAACGCGTCACAACGTCATTTTAAAAAGCGTGTTAGTGGCTTTTAGAAAGGTGCTTACTATTTTTTTTTCGAAGGGGTTCGGCTTTTGTGTGGTTTTCTTTTTTTTGGCGAGAATTTAAACATTTATTGTGCTTCATTGTCTTCTGAAAAAGCCTTATGACGCAATTTTACGTTAATCTTTTTTTTTATTGTTATTATTATTGGGAGTTGATTTTAATCAACTCTCCTATGCAGTCACTCTGGCAAACCGAAAGTGAAACGGTGTTTGGACCTAAGCACAAATCATCACCGCTGACAAGTCTTAGTTCTTGAATATAATAGAAAAAATCGACGTAATGAATGCTGAAGCATTGTTTTCAAGGAAACTTATCTATAAACACTTTGAAAATAGTAAGATTTTATATATACGAAGAATTTAGATATTTATGTAGTCTCATGTATTCCTACGCCAGAGTTTAATATAGTCTCGTTCAACCAAAAGCTCGGCTGCCTCCGTAAATCTCCGATAAACAGAGAGGCTCTCTTGCTTGTCGGAGATTAACGGAGACAGCTGAGCAGATAAGTTGAACGAGACTGGAGTTCAATATCAATAGTGCTTGGATCCATACAATTTTTAGAATTGTTTCGATTAGTATTACATAGTTTGAAATCTATCTTTAAATATTACACAACATGATTCATATGGGGTTTCTTGTCTGAAAAGTCTAATTAAAATTCATATTATAAAAAAGTGCGTAATTTAAATACAGGCTAGAAACTATTTGCCACGCAAGATAAGTTGATTTTTAAATAAATGAAAATCAACTCCCGTCAGTACTTCAGTACTTTGATTTTATTTTACGGTAACACAATTATACTACTTTAAAAGTTAAGATAAGTTAATAATTTGTAAATACAAGGTATATGTACAAAAGATGTAGAATTCAAATATTTCAGGTTGACTTACTGTCATTGTTGATACAGGTTGTGTGGTCACTATCGGCTGTACGTCTGTCCGCTCGTAGAGAAACGAAATTGACATAGACGATATTGGCGATGTACAATTTTCGAGCGAAATAAAGCGAAGAAGGCGACATTTTGTTTCAGACACCATGGTCAATAGTTGGAACCCGAGACAAGCAACTCCATATTGAAAACAAATAGCAGCACATTTGATTTTCGACTTCACTTCAGTTTCATACAATACGTGTGTATTGTCATAAGAATTCCAGTCGCATTCATTTAATAAAATAACGCTTCCATTATTCATAATGGCGTCGCAAAAGCCCACTAACAGAAAAAAATGAACCAAGCTACTTGAAATAGAAAAAAGTCCCTTAAAGGCGGACATTTTTTATGTTAAGTGAACATTTGTAGAAAAATCGTTGTACTAAACTTTTTAGTCAACTAGCGCCAATGTTATACAACATGATTTGTTTACTAGTATTGATTATATTTTTTTAAACACAGGCTAATATTTTGCCTATGAGGAGAGTCAAAAGCATACTCATTTCAATCATATTGATTGTATTTAACGCTGAAAAGTGAAAACTGACGACCTTGTGAATAAATATAACCCTGATTTGATATCATTAAAATCTTTTTACCGGATCACATATAAATTTTAATTACTCTGGATCTGCATTCAAGGGACAAAAAAAATGGATAATTAAAGGCGAGAGTGTGGGAAATAAAACAAACTAGATGCGAAAACCTTTATACAATCAATAAATGTTGTAAAAACTTGAAAAATATAATTGAAATGAGTGTGAACTGGTAATGGGATAAAAATATCTCAGTAGGAATCAACCACACACTCTAAAAGTCATAATCACATCTACTGAGTGGTTTCTCCCTTATTTCCGATCCTGTTCATATAAACATTGACAACAACAAATTACGTTCGAACCAGTTTAAACCAATATGTCGGGAGATGAATATTCTTTAAACTTACGACTTTTTTCTATGAGCTGAGGTTAAAACCCAGCTAAATAATTGTCTAAAGGCATGTTCAAAAAGTTCAAAGAATGCATATGCATTTGTTAATAATACGCGGGTCGCATAGAGATCATAAAAAAAATTTTTGAAGTAAGAAATTTGACCTATTTTTTTTCCTTTCATAAAAAAATTAATTTTGTAATATCGAAAAAAATTAAGATATAAAAAACCGGTATTTGATATCTAAAAATTTCATTTTTAATAATTTAAAAAACAAAAACAAACAAATTTCTAATATCAAAAGATCCCATACAAGACCCCATACAGGACCCCATCAATATTTGTTTTAAATCTTTCAAACTGGTTTTCAAATATTTTCTGGCACCAAGATGGGAAATGAAACTTACACTTTTTCGAAATAGAGTCAAATGCCTTATCGATTGCGCCACAGGAAAGCGAATTTTAGATGTATATTTATGTGTTACACTGTTTCATATCTAAGAAATGGGTACCATTATTGATATTGGTTGGCATTGCCTACAAAGATTAAATCTGAAAAAGATAATAGAGGGCAACGAAAACACAGTGCAGATCTAGATTTAACGGTCTATATGGATGTATGATCAATCGACACCAAATTTCGTAGTCTAAAACTGGATGAAATCAGAAGAACTTAGTCTATACATCTAAGATATTTTGATCTAATACTAGCATACGTCATGCATCACTAGTTTTATATGGTCGGACATCAATACATGTATACATTTATACGTCCAAATGACAATGACACGTCAATTCTCATACCGACACTCTTAACCAGAGTAAAATCAGATGTTCAGTTGGTGATTTACAGTGCATTGGTTAATCTGGTTGCATGCGTGGGTCTAGAGGAGGACCCCTGGAAAATTCAAATTCCCATAGTAAAATTCCCAGAAATAGACAATGACCAACCCCCCCCCCCCCCCCCCCCACCGGGTGGAAAAATTTTCTTGATTCACACATGGCTTGTTTTTAGAACTGATTCAGTACTTACCTTACCAGCCTGGTGTGCCGAGAGTAAAGAGTTCGAATTTGGTTAGGCGTGTGGCTATGAAGATTGTGTTGTAGATAATGTTTATTAAGTGTGATTACTACAGCTTCTTCAGAGAGTACTTCAAATATATCAATATTAATGTACATACTGCCTGTCGCCTAAATTTTCTCATGATAACGATGCATTTTTAAAGTTATTTAAAAATTTTTAAGTGGTAGATAATCCTAGCTGTCGCTATTGCGAGATTTTTTCAAGATACCATGTTTTGTACGAGATTGATTCTCAATATTACTAGATCAATATACATGTATAGTTTTTGGTATGGCATATTCGACTTTGGTATTGAACAGATGTGTCAAAAAAATGTTTAGTTTTCTAAATAATGATCACAGAGATCTGTATTTATTAACTACATTAAACGCAATATTCTGGTGATCACGAATTTTACAGTCAATAGGCACGACATGTCGTCCCTAGTATTTCGTCCAAACTTTAATGAACGTTCGTTAATTGTTTGTACACCCAAGGGTTAATTTTTGTTTCTGTTAATAGCTGGCGTTACAAGCAAGAATTGATCAAAGTCAAAGACTGCAACATGCACCATAACACCGTGCACGCGATGTATCAATTTGGCTCAAAATCAAACAAAGATGAGATACATATCTAAGGTATCTTTTGTTTTAAATTTATTGATTTTATGGGAAAAGCATTGTTTTTCCATAGTTTTCACAATATTTTAACTTTGTTTGAATTGTTAAACATAATTTCGTACTGCATTAATCATGTTAATTTGGCAAAACACACTTCTTTCTATAAATTAAAACTCTACACGCACAATTTTCAAGCAGAGACATTCATAATTGATTGAGCTTGTGGAACACACACACACAGATATATATATATATATATATATATATATATATATATATATATATATATATATATATATATATATATATATATATATATATATATATATATATATATATATATATATATATATATATATATATATATATATATATATATATCACAGAGAGAGAAATTCACCTTACTGGAGCTCCACCTCCGCCCCGGCCGGGGCTTGAACTCACGACCTCTGGTCGTCAGTTCAAGCCCCGGCCGGGGCGGAGGTGGAGCTCCAATAAGGTGAATTTCTCTGTGCTTTATGTATATCTTTATCATTCACTATGGCCAGGTATATGTCAGTTATTGCTATGTTTGTACTTAATATATATGGGGACAGGTATTTTCCAATTCATTGACTTTATCCCGTGAAATCACAATTGAAACAAGAGACCCAGGGGCAACATAGCTCACCTGAGCAACCATAGCCATAAATCTGATCAAATCAGCTTTATTGTATGAAATATCTTGACAACTAATTAAATCTGAATTATTTTTCAACAAAAACTCCATATATTCTTATGATTTAGACCCTTTTGTTCTTTCCGTTTTGCAGAGGAAGTTTTAGAAAGATTACTCTCTATTTATTACTATGTAAAAATTCATCGTGCCACACCCTACACTGTGAACAAGATTTGAAAAAGAAGAGGCCCATGGGACACATCGCTCACCTGAGGAACAATAGGTATGATAAAATCAGCTTAATGGAGTCATAATACAAACTATCTGAACAATGTACAATAATACATCTAGATCCTGTATAAATGAAATCCATTTTTCCCCTGGATATTCTTATGTTTATAATCATTAGTCCCTTTTCTAACAGGATGATTTTATAGTCATATCATATGTTGAGTATTGCAGTTCTCAAAAAGATCCTTAACAATAGTTTATATATGGGATATAAACGTACATCAAACTCTGAACCTTCTCGTGAGGCCAAAGAATTGTCCTGGGGCAAAAGTCTTAACAATTATAAAAAATCATCTGGCTGATTAGTTTCTGAGAAGAAGATTTTTAAAGATTTACCCTATATATTCGTTTGTTAAACTTTGACCCCCCCCCCCCATTGTGGCCCCACCCTACCCTTGTGGATCATGATTTTCACAAATTTGAATCTACACTACCTAAGGATGCTTCCACACAAGTTTCAGCTTTGCTGGCTGATTAATTTCTGAGAAGAAGGTTTTTAAAAATTTACTCTATATATTCCTATGTTAAACTTCGACCCCCCATTGTGGCCCCATCCTACCCCCGGGGGTCATGATTTTCACAACTTTGAATCTGCACTACCTGGGGATGCTTCCACACAAGTTTAAGCTTTCCGGGCTGATTAGTTTCTGAGAAGAAGATTTTTAAAGATTTATTCTATATATTCCTATGTTAAACTTCGACCCCCAATTGTGGCCCCACCCTACCCCGGGGGTCATGATTTTCACAACTTTGAATCTTCACTACCTGAGGATGCTTCCACACATTTTTCAGCTTTCCTGGACGATGAGTTTCTGAGAAGAAGATTTTTAAAGATTTATTCTATATATTCCTATGTTAAACTTCGACCCCCAATTGTGGCCCCACCCTACCCCGGGGGTCATGATTTTCACAACTTTGAATCTACACTACCTGAAGATGCTTCCACACAAGTGTCAGCTTTCCTGGACGATTAGTTTCTGAGAAGAAGATTTTTAAAAACTTACTCTATATATTCATATGTTAAACTTCGACCCCCCATTGTGGCCCCACCCTACCCCCGGGGGTCATGATTTTCACAATTTTGTATCCTTACCTGAGGATGCTTTCACACAAGTTTCAGCTTTCCTGGTCTTATGGTTCGGGAGAAGAAGATTTTTGAAAATTTCTCGAAAATTTTCATAAATTCCTAATTATCTCCCTTTGCAAAAGGGTGTGATCCTTAATTTTTACAACTTTGAATCCCCTTAGGCTAAGGATGCTTTGTGCCAAGTTTGGTTGAAATTGGCCCAGTGGTTCTTGAGAAGATGTTGAAAATGTGAAAAGTTCACAGACAGACGAACGGACAGACGGACGACAGACAAAATGTGATCAGAATAGCTCACTTGAGCTTTCAGCTCAGGTGAGCTAAAAAACCAAAAACTTCAATTTTAACTACCTGAGGATGCTTCCACACAAATTTCAGCTTTTCTAGCTGTTTCTGAGAAGAAGATTTTTTAAAATGCCCACAAAATTTCAATAATTGTCAATTATCTCCCCTTAAAAGAGGTTGTGGTCATAATCATTTTAATAAACTTAAACCCCTTTTTCCTTACGGTGCTTTGTGACAAGTTTAGTTCGCTTGAATTAGGTAAGTAGTTCAAGATAAGGATTGAGAAATTTGAAAATTAAGTTAACAGACAGTCGGCGGGCGGCCGAACAAAAAGTGATAAGAATAGCTTACTTAATAGTTTTATAAGCTCAAGTGAGCTAAAGATGGTCAATCGTAGCAGTAATGTTTTAGCAGAACTTTAATCATTTTATATTCAAAAATTACCCAAAAGAGAACAAATAATAATGATATTTTTACGAAAAATATTTCAAACATCTTCTGAAATTAGATGACCATGCGACCCTAACGGTCATCAGGGTATAATGCATTCCTGTAAGGGGTCCAAAAATTTCATTTTTGTTTTTACATTAATCTCTGTATTACATAATTAATGATGATACATGGATGAAAGATGTTTTTAGTAAATTTCCAGATATGAACAATACTAATATTCCTGATATAGTACATTAAGAAAAGGGGCGATAATCATTGGATGCACATTTTTAGATCAGTCATCAATACAGGAATAAAAATGTGTAGGTTAAATTAAGGGACCAGAAGAATATTGAAAATTTTCAATATTGATTTATGTTCCCCATCCCTCACAGATTCTACATACTATATTGATGGAGTGAAGTTCCAATTAAGTTTACCACCGACGCATAACGAAGGACAAAAAGGGACAAAAAACGGATAGGTATAAGTGTATTTAGCAAATGAAAAATATTCAGTGACAGGTACGCCTATTTGGTTTTTTCCTTTATGAAATATCGACTACGAACGATGTATGGAGAACATCTCAATAATGCAAGGGGCGCGTCTCGCTGCAACTTTAATATCAACATGCACAAGCTTTTTTCCTAATGCGCGCTGGCTTACATATATGAAAATACAATCTAATATTTGCATATCCATTGTTCTTTCCCACTATAAGTCCATACGGAGGAACTGCAATTATATTTCTATAATCGCAATTGCTCTGTCTGTATACTATGATGTCATAAAGGTTTGACGTCATGTACTTTTCCATGACGTTATAGATTAAAACAACTATACGATACATATCATATGTTTTTCTCCAACTCCATAAAATTGATGTATTTAAAACATGTAAAAATTGATGTATTTAAAACATGTCTTTTATTAACATTTTAAAGGGATTACTGTTATAACATATTATTGATTTTGTTAACAAATCTATGTGAAGTAAAATGATACTTTATAGTCTGAATGTTTATTTTTGATGCAATAGCTAAAATGTCAAGGTCTACGCTAATACAGGGTATTTGAGAGTGGTAAAATGCAAATATAAGTAATAAACAACGATTATTTAGTGAACATGGCGTTATGAATAGCAACTGCTTTCCATGATGCGCTAGTGCGCATCATGGAATATGCCAACAGAGCAATTGCTATTATAACGCCATGTTCCCAAAATAACGTTGTTTATTTCTTAAATATTCGCGTCTACCAACATTGTGAAACAATATACACAATTTGATGCATATTCAGGCAGCTTCTTGCAATTGATTATTGAAGATGTCCCCCGCACAGAATGACTTTATCATTGGCATTAATGTACTATATCCCCGAGTACCCAAACTCCGTCACCATAAGTAGAAAACATTCTGCGTTTCTCTGCAATTTATTTTTTGCGGTTTTTATCATTTGCAATCACTAGATATAATCTGAAACGTTATAATTTATAAAATTATTTACTAAAATATTTTTATTATTATTCAAATAAGCCCTCTGAATACGACGTTTATCACACATGCTATCATAATTTATGAACCTAACTTCGTCACCCACATGATCTATGATACGCCAGTGAATGAAGACACATTAACAATTTAGTATAAACTCAACTTGTATCTAGGCCAAGTTATTTTAAGTAAAATCGGTGTATACAATTTGAATTGTATTTAATTTCATCAAAGTGAAATGATCGCCAGAATTAAAGAAATTGGTCCTTGTAACAACAATCACAATTACCTTTTCAGAATGTATGGAAGCCGTTTGATTTCTGTCCTTACATATTTCAAAAATATCATCAATAATGAATATAATGATGATTACATTATTTATTTATTACATTTTTAATAAATGTTGCATATTTTAAATACCGACATACCGTATATATCTGTAACCCTGTATAAGGCAAAAATTACGGCGTGGGTGATTTGCATTATCATCAAGTGTAGTGCATGAATGCTATTGCGCACTGAAAAAAATGTATTGATAACCTTAATAAAAAATAAATTACATGTGAAATATTTCATCTTGACCTCTCTTAAAATGACTGAACACCGTAAATCATCGAATGGGCCCGCATGTCAGAAATATTGTTATTTTAGTGCACCCGTGAAAAAGTGTTAGCTGATTTCACGCAATTATTGTTGCATAAAATGAACAAGGTGTAATTTTGTTATGTTTGAACACATTCTTAAATTTAACCATTGTAATGTTGACATTTGATTGAAGTTTTTTGACATTCAAAAAATGACGTCATAACCGCACTTGATTTTAAACGGCGAGGAGTTTCCCGAAAGTGACGGAGTTGGGGTTGTGACGGAGTTAGGGGGCTATGCGATATAGTATGCACACTGCATTGAAAAAAAAGTAATGGAAATTATTGAAAATTCACAGAGTTGTTGTATATACTTTGTGTTAATGTCGTTGCAAATACAATACTGAAATATAATTGTAGTTGAAAACAAAAATACACGCTATGGTTCTGTTAGCGCAACATGATAACCACGCGTAACAAAAATCCCACAGGCTTTTAATAACGATAAAAAATAAACCAATTAACCAACAACAACAACAAAATGTTGAGATATGTATTTATTCAATTTTGTTATATAATGATATTTTTCTTTCCCAACCAACTTTCTTCTACATCCATGAATTCAAGAGACAACTAACTGATTAAAATGCATTTCTGACATAATATTAAATAGATACAAGAAGAAAAAAAATGCACGACCATGCAGCTAATGCATGTTTTGAGGACTGCCAAAAACTGATTATATATTGTGCTGAAAACGAGTAGAGGAAAAACGTATTGCTTAGACAGAGGTAGGAAAATAACAAGTTTATAATGTAATCATTTGATGGATTTATGAAAGTCTGACATAATTTAAATGCGCAGTTGCTGTGATGTTTCCCTGAGGGTGTGTGGGACATGTATATGTATATATGTTGCTTTATTGGTTCGAGGAAAATAGCAAAAACAAATATTCCTTTAGCAAATTAAAAAAAAAATTTAAAAAGCTGATTCATGACCTACAAGACATCGTTAAAATTAAATACATGACATAATACTTTTTATCGGTGACGAAAAACAGGCGAGTCTTTTTAAAACGTCGGGTTAGGGATACAAATTATTCAAAACAACGAACTGTCAACCAACTCTGAACTCTGAATTGCGTTATTTTTGTGATTCCTTAAAACATTGGGAAACAACGCTATGCTAATTTTACAACAACCCATCTAATGTATGTAACAACAAGTGCTTAACCATTCAAACAAATGCAGTACGATGCACATTTTATAACATGAGTAAGACTAAATGTTTGGCAACAAAATTGATACCAAACAAACACCCTTTTCAGTTATTGTTTATTGGAAATCTGAACAAAGATCACTTGTTTTGGCATTGAGTGACATTTCATTTAATGACTATGTTTTATTTGAATTATATGGTTTATTTTGTTCGTTCATGTTTTCTATGATTAAAATGACAAAATAAGTGTTTTTTGCAGATGTCATTTTCAATGACATACATAACAGTTACTGTTGTTAACTGTATTTGTTATATCCTTATAATTATTTTCTATAATGTTACATTGCTTACTAGCAAGTAATGGGTATAACAAAACAATGGATGGCGGATTCTGGCAACATAATATTTGTTCAGACAGAAATGTTGCTCTCGGCCATTGGCCATGGGTAACATTTGTATCTTCAGATACAACAAATCATATGTTGCCCTCATACCAAGTCAATTACTATAAACTGTATTGCAAAGGCCCCCTCAACAAAGGCTTCCGCTAACAATTTTTACATTGGACTGGCAGACCTGGAAAATTCAAACTTATTGAAAAATCAGCCTTTAAAAAATATCATTTTGAGGAACATATAACATGTATAATTCACCATATCTTTGATGACATAAATTATAAAAGATGAACTGCAGTGATGAACTTTATTTCTTTTGTAGATGTAGTTATACACAGGGAAAGCATGGAGTTTGAGAAAGAGACAGGACTGTCAATGTGGGACATGCTCCCAGATGACATCATTCTACATGTCTTCTCATTTCTATCACCATTCTCGGTGGTCAGGATGTCAGAAACTTGCAGGTAAAGTTTTTTTTTTTTTCATCATATTGAATCCAAATTTGGAGTTAGATATTAAATAAAAAGAAAAGGCAATTGTTTCTGCATCTGTCTTTTGCATAATTTTTCCAGGAATGATTCTCTTATTGCAAAACTCAATTTAGCCGTAAGTTAATTTCCTTGGAAAAAAAAAATACTTATGTCATTTAACATCGTTTTTTCCATTTCAGGAGAATGAATGAAATTGCGTTTGATGAACAGCTATGGAGACAACATTTCTATCAATATTATCGTATTCCTCGGAGCATTGGGATTGCTCCAGGCAAAACCTCCTGGCTGCAAGAGTTTAAAAGACTGTATTACCACACCCCAGCAGTGAAAGGAACCATCATCAAACAGCACACCGACCAGGTTCTTCATGTCAGCTTCTCCCACAATGGCAAGATGTTTGCAACCTGTTCTAAGGATGGCTTTATTAAGGTAGTACAGTGTGGTTAGATACTGAGTAGTTCAGAAACTTATCCCATACCTCTGTTTCTCTATGTTGTTTATCCTTGATCTATATCAGTACCGTAAATTAAATCCTTTGATATCTTTATTTCTTTTTTCTTGGCCCTTTCTAGTATAAGATAAGAAGGTTTGACACTGTTATTTGAACACATTATTCACTATGAACATGCAGACTTTAAATGGAATTGTTTATTTAGGTATGGAATCCCAAATACCCAGTAAAACTTAAATATAAATATGACATGCGAACTTTGACCTGGAAGTATACTCAGTTCTCGCAGTTCAACAGGACGGACACATTGTTGCTTGTGTCGGGCGTTCACTTTGGGAGTCATAGCACATCTGGGGAAATAGCAGTGTTCAGTCTGAAGGGTAAGCTTGCAGCAAAATAAAAAATCATCACGAATCAGTCTGAAAGATATAGAATAAGCATGCAATATTTGGGTAATTTTTTATTTATCAGACGAGTATAAAGAATACGTTCTAACCAAAGATATTAAAGTGACACCCTGGGGAGTAAACCATGTAGGATCTTGGTGATCATTAATTCAATAATTAGGATGAAGGGTAATTTCTTGTCTCGGAAAACCAAGAAATCATTCATGTGTCAATCTAATTGGAAAACTTGATGGTCATAGATTAATCAACTTCACAATTTCTTTTTTTGCAAATCTGTGAGTTTTGAGTCTTTTGAAACTGTATTTATTTTGTTCAGTACAGTACACAGACAAGTTCTAAGGAAACAACTCAAATATATAGATAAATGATTAATCCTAAGGTTTAATTTGATGACTGAATAATAAAGAATTGTGGATCAATTTGACAATAAATAATTCTATTTATCCAGTTGATGTTCTTACAGAGTAAAATTAGCTGTTACTGATATCTTCTATCAAACATCCTGTCTTTTGTATACAATGTACTGCACTAGATTTTGAAACGGTTCATCCATGTCAAAATACAATTAGCAAAATTAATTTTGGGGACAGTACCAGTAATAATCAAGTTACATGTTTTACATTGTAGGTGATTTTGACCTTCAGGCCCGAGTAATAAACAAGCCGTACGATGTGTTCGGTACTTGGTACAATGACAACTACCTCCTATCTGGGAATCTGCATTTAACTGGTCCTCTCCAGTCATACTCATCTATCATTCTTAATAAGGTGAGGAATTTCATTGAGTTTGATTCTCCCATGATGAATTTTAAAAGAAAAGAAAAGTTTTTTATACACAATTTTTCCAAACAACTGAGGAAACAACATATGTTAATTTACACGTAACTGTTGATTAAAAGGATATTTTGTTTAACCTTTTTAGTAACTCTACCTGAGAAAATATGAAAAGAATATACTTGGCAATAAGGCTTATGACTTAAGGGTGTGTCTTGAACCTGATATGAGGTTATTTGACCAATTTCAGGGTCACATCTTCATAAACATTGCATTAATTTAAACAATGATTTAGAAGGTTATTGGTCCTTTAACAGCTCAGGTCTTGGACTTATAACTTTTACCTCAATTTCTGAATTTTATTTTGTCTTTACAGGGGTTTCAAGACATTGCATCAGAGCATGAGTCAGTAGTTATGGGACTTTATCGATTTGAAAATCAAAATGCAAGTTCTATCAGGACACTTCTTGTGGCAAAATGTTTAACAGACTCTGAGAGTGAGCTAGATCCTAACTGTGATACTCCTGAAAACTCAATTCCTGAAAAATGTGATACCCCTGCGAACAATCCAGCTATATGTTGTCCTGTATTAGCTAAAGCTAAGACTTCAGAAAAATCTGCAGAAAATGCCAGTAAAAAAGTACAGCAAGTGACTGTGTATGAGAACGGAGCTTTAAGAGAAAAACTAATTGAAGTAGATGCAGAAGTGAAAAATGTTCACGAAATCAATAGCACCATCACATATAGTCAAGCTTACCGTGATGCTGAGGAAGACATCGCCTCTACAAGTGTGGAGATGGAAACCAAGTCTGACACAGAAAGCAGCAATGGAGCAAGCGGTTCTTCTGCAGACCTGAAAATGAAAACAATGAAAAGCACTGTTTCCATGAAAAGTATGGAAGGGGTGTGTACTGAATGTATGCTAACAGACTGTGAAGATCACTGCAATCGGGGGATGTACACAAGTGGATCCGTGTTTGGTTACCCCCTCCAGTCCAATATTCTGTTCAACAGGGATGGCTCTCATGTGATTGAGGGCAAGAACCCTTTCCCTGAAGAAGATAACCGACAGTCTAATAGAAAACAACAGATGGATTGTTCAGAAAAACCTGTTGGCTCAGAGGACATATCTGATGCCCCATCTACATCAAAAAATTCTAGTCAACTGCCATGCCAGTTTCCTGATAAGTATTTAATTTTCACTCGAGGGTCAGAGACCTTCACGCCACATCAGATAGGAATCAAGAGAATGAAGTCATTGGAGAAAGTGATTGGAGACAAGGTTCAAGTGATGCCTAATGTGGAAGAAAACTTGCATGGGATGGATCACCAAGGCTACGACACTGTTGATCATGTGATCGATCTCCACGGACATATCATTGGTCTGAGTCTATCGCCAGATGACAGGTGTGTATTTACTTTAATATCCCACATTGTGAATCATTAAGAATGCAACATTTTCAGCTTAGAAACTGCAAGGCCAATTTTGACCAAATTTTGTGTGTAGTTTAGCATCAATAGGGAAGGGGAATATTAATATTCAACTCCTTTTCTCCACTCTGGATGCCTTGAAGTTACAAGAATAAAAATTTTAAAAAATGATGGAATTGTTAACAAAAATATCTCTTTATGAAGGTCATTTTAATCATATCACTCTGGATTTAAAAATAATGAATTCTTATTTTACATGTTATATGAGAGAGATCTTCAAAGTCATCTGACATTTTGAGTGCCTCAGATAACTAATCTGACTGGTAGATTCATAATATATATGTTTACGAATGGGGGGGGGGGGGGGGGTTAAAGTTTTTGGATTAAGAAGTTGAATTTATGTTCATTGTACTATAAAATATACATATATATCCACAGGTACTTGTATGTGAACTGCAGACAATGGCCAAAGAACTACTCCATAGAAAATCCCTTCTACCCTCCTCCTATTGCCCAGGAAATAGACATCCATGTGATTGATCTGATGAAAATGAAAAGAGTGGGCACCATGCATCAAGCACATAAGGCCTATACTTCCAATGATGAGTGCTTCTTTATATTTCTGGATGTATCCAATGAATATGTGGCAAGGTACATTCCTTTTCTAGGGAAGATCTCTCCCATATTTGTAAAGTATGATGAACCAGTATACAGATAATGTTTACAAGAGAATTTTTTTTTTTATTTATAAGGGGAGTGTAGAATTAAGTTGTAGGCAATTTTTAGTTTGTTTTTGGAGGAAATAAATCAACAACAGCAAAGGATTTCCTATATTACCTTGCAGCATGGACAAATGTATTTTGAAATGATAAGGAACATGTATACTTTTTTTTTTTTTTTCAGTGGAGCAGAGGACAAGCATGGCTATATATGGGATCGCCATTATGGAATCTGCTTAAACAAATTCCCTCACAATGACGTGGTAAACAGCGTAGCATTTAACCCTAGTGACCCAGAAACACTAGTGACGGTTAGTGACGACCAGTCCATCATTTTATGGCGCTCCAGAAACAGAGACAAGCAGATACGGACTCAAGAACTAAGAGGAATGAATAGCATGTGTGCCAACAGCTGAAGATTCTTTTTCTCTGTTAAAATGACGTTGATTTAGGTTTTAAACCTGAATTTATACACTCTAATAAAAATTACCTTTCATATTTTTAAGAGCAGCTCTGTCAAACTGACTTTTGGGTTTATGGTTTTGAACAGAATTCCTCTGACAATCACCTTATTTCAAAGATTTAGAATTAGCTTTCTTCAAGGTCTTTTTCCAGTGATCTCTGTTATCGGTAGTAACTGTAGCCAGTCCCTTGTGGTGCTGTTCTTTTTTTAATATACGTCATGCAATTACAAGAAAAAAAATAAAATTCTACAAATAGTGTGATGATGCAAACATGTTTTCATGCAAATGGCTGGGTTTTTTTTTTATAATTACTGGGATACCGGTATTATTTTTTGGTTATCTTAGTACTGTTACATACTATTTTCAATTGAAGCTTCCTCTATTATTTGCTGGTCATCTTATACATTAAGTGTGCTGATTTAATAAACTGGTAAAAAGTGCTTAATATATGAGTTTTATTAGTTGATACAATGTATTTGACCCTAATTAATATACTGAAACATGTCATTGACATACTGTAATCCAGCTTTTATTCACAATGACTTTATTTAGTGATTTACCAGGGATATATTTGCTGGTTCAAGGAGACTAATTTTTGCAATCAAGAATAGATTATTTAAAAATATACATGTTTATATACCAGAGACATTTCATAGCTGGTTTGCGGCTAGAATTATTCCATCATGAATTCTCCAGTGAACCTCGGATAAATTTCTCACATTCGAATAAAAGTTGGTTTGCAGTGATTCTCATTTGGTCAGTTAGTAATACATTGTATCTGTTGTTTGCATATAAATCTCTTTTTTACTCCTACAGTTTATATAATATATATATAATTATAAACCAATATTTCAACTTAATTGACAAGAATTTCCTTCACTTCTATCTGTAAACCTATTCATGCAGGGAACAATCCTCTATTTGTTTATTGTTCTTAACACAAAAAGCTGTTAAATGAAACACTGAATCATCAGCGGACTGATCTTACCTTGAAGTGGTCTGTTGCCCCAAGCCGGCTAATATCAGTACAATGTCACACAAACCTAGTGTATTACTGTATAATGTTGAAGGAAAATTGTCTTTTTTTTTCAAACACATATCATGTATCCCCTTTAACTGATAGCATTGCAATTAAGGACCATAAGTAAAAACTGTAGAAATGGATGACATGCAATTACCAGTACTACATCGAAAAACAATAGAATTGAAAAAATATCTAAACCTATATCAAACCTACAAGTTCAGCAACATTCTGTGCAATAAATCATGATATAACCAGTAATAATAAGGATTGGATATAAGGAGGGTAGTTTGAAAACCATAATTTTAATGTTCTGTAGATTTAAGTTTGCATTGTGGTGTTCTCCTGGTAATTTCCACTCTGCATCAGAGTTAAATGAATGGGTTGGATTGAGTCCAAGTTTCCCTCTGTTAATCTGCTGTACCAGTACTAATATTTAAGTCTGGAGCTGCATTGTAATCTAGAATTAGATATACCTCACCAAAAACTTGATACTTTTAACAAAAAAAGACAAATTTATGTGGTTAATGTCCAATGAAGACAAAACAATACATGTACATGTACTTACAAAGTTAAGTGAATTACTAATCAATGCTTTCAAAAAAAAGACAGAATACTTTGAGATCTAAATGACTGGTGAAATACTTATACAAATCATGATACTTATCTTTATATCCGTATAAACTACTTTTATGACTATATATTATATGCACATTGTTAATATGTTTTGACATACTGATATACTTTTGCCCGGCTGTGACAAGTTCATGTATATGTATGTAGAATCTTTCTTTTAGGGGCATTATGTAGAATCTTTCTTTTAATAGGCATTTCTATCTAATATCTGTAATCTTGTATGCCCTCTAGGCCAAAAATTGGAAATAAACTATTATTATTATTATTATTATACCTCACCTTGTTCATGTCTATATGTCTACAATTTTGAAAGTGATTTATATTGTTTTATTTTCAATTGATCCTGTTTGCAATGGTGAGTGTTTTAAGTAAATGAGAAAAGAACACAGCTGTATTACTTGTATTTTCCCAACAGATCTGTTGAAAATTTATTTATAATAATACATGCTTTTGAAAAGAAAAAGAAGTTCCATTAAGTATTGTTCATTTAGTTCCCCCAAAGTCCTCAAATCTATGTACCTAACCATTAAGCACATAGCATCATAGAGAGTTCAGCCCCCCCCCCCCTTTTTTCTCGCAGCAAATATAATTGTTCCTAAATTCACCTTGAAAAGATTTAAATATTGAGAAGCTGGAGGCATATGTATAACCTAATTTTATGATTTAGGGGAAATTTTTTTTATAGTAGGTAAGAATTTTTTTTGAACTACA
The DNA here is from genome assembly GCF_025612915.1 of Magallana angulata. Taxonomy (NCBI): domain Eukaryota; kingdom Metazoa; phylum Mollusca; class Bivalvia; order Ostreida; family Ostreidae; genus Magallana; species Magallana angulata. The sequence continues at coordinate 19,683,752 of NC_069117.1, forward strand.
GGTGCACTAACTAACCCCCCCCCCCCCCCCCCCCCATTAGAAAATTCATGAATTGGGGAAAAAATTATTTTTTGGTTCTCATACCCCCCTCCTTGAATTAGGATTTTCATGATTTTGGGAACTGGGTTTGCTTGTCAAGATTTCTGAGGATTAGTCTAGCACCCCCCCCTCCCCCCCCACTTTCAATTTGCTTCAGATGCCACTGCACTTGATGCATGTTGTGCCCTTGCTTGGACAAAGGACGTTATCTACATTGATTAGACCACCCAACTGAAACTGTGAACCAGCTTACGCTGCAATTTAACCTGTAATTGTCTGGTGTCCTATCCAGAGAATGACAATGACTCTCAACTGCTTAGCACCATAAAAATCGGGGATATGCACTGGCAGTTTGCACCTTCACGTTACTGTATTAAATAAGCTGCAAACTTAGGGGGAGGGTCAATTTTTTAAAAAAAATTTCAAGAAGTTTCTTGACCCAGAGACTAAAGGTTGTTTATACTTTTGATCACTTTGTTCTCTGGAAAATGTTATATTAGCAATTATTATTTATTCCACCAGTAAAACCCACGTACATTAATCAATATTCAATTACAACGTAATGGTGACCATGATTCAGCTGATCAATGTTAGAAATTTCTGAAAATTTAGAGAGATAGTCATAGAAATAAATGCAGTGATACAATGTACTGCTGATTTACATGTTGTAATTTTGTATAATTAATCAACTATCAGAATAAAATTACTGATATGAAATTTAATACAAATAAGGATGTCCTAAGTTGATTTTATGTTAAATATTGCCTTCAAAATACAGAACATGCAAATTGGAATTTCTCCACAATTTCTTGAAAACATGTGCAGCTGAAATTAAACAGAATTAATTTATGGCAGCCTTTTTACTGCATCAGCAAAGAATTCTCACCCCTTCCTCTTTACCCCTAGTTTTGTCTAATTTTGAAAACGGTTTATAGAAGAGGTCCCAAGCAGTTTGACCTACATGTACTTAAATCTTTTAGCACCATACAATAACCATATATGTTCTGAAAATAATTTATATGAAAATATGTGAAAAAAATAACAAAACATAATAGGTTACACATTTTATTATGGTCCCATGAAATGATGTAAAACATTTAAATCATGGATATCATACATAAACATTCATAAGACATTACTTGAAATTGAAACATAATTTTCACACTCTTTTCATGCCATATCTTTCTCTCTTCTTTCATATAGTAATGCCAGGATGTAGTTTGGAATGATCTACTCTACAACACCAATTCCTTTGTAATACTGATTCTGGAAAGTTTTCCTAATGTAACACAGAAAATGCCACAAGATTATGACATGCCAGAACATACATGTATAAACAAGCACCTGTTGTATTTATTGATATTGTATTGCAAAATACTCTAACTTGTTGAAAATATTCAAGTGAAAATGACAACTGTTAAATGTTACATGTTTATCCAATAATGAGGCTTATGATAGAAAGGAAATGAAGCTAAAAATATGGTAACCAAGAATGGGGAAGATTATTTTCCTTCTAAAAATACACACATTTACAAGTACATATAAAAACATATAAAAACAGACCTATAGATACATGTGATTCTTTTGAAGCCAACACAAATTGAGATCTACAACCAGAGATTTCTCCATCTTCAGAGATTGCTGCTCTTTGGGAGGGACAAAACAAATTGAGATATTTTCTAACATGAGTGATAATTTTTTCCTATGTAAAGAAAAGAGGGGTGTATGTTTTAAGTTCAAACAGAAATCTTATTACTGGTATATGAAGCTGGGCTCAAATTAAAAATTACATTGATAAGTACTATATGTACTGTATATCACATTTTTAAAGCATGCTCAATTTCATCTTATTAAATAAATACATTTGTGCTATGCACCTCATCATTTTAACAAAACATCAAGTAAAAAATTTGTGTACCTTGATTTGAAGCACATACTGTTAGTTTAAAAAGAAAGAAAAAAAAAAACAAGTTCACTAACAGTCAACATAATTAAGTACAGCATGTATTACTGCGAGTATCCTCACACTCACACTGGGGCTATTTTTTCTTCTTCTTGCCTGTTGTTTCAGGAATAAGTTTAGGTAAGGTAGTTCTTTGCTCTTCCAAGCGACTGGATTGAACTTTTTGAATTAAACTAAAAAAGTCCTCATCTGGAACTGTAGGGGCGGGCCGGGGTGGTGGCATTGCACTTCTCTGGTCTTCTATTCTGCTTCCCTGCAACACAAAATAAAGTCAGAAAAACTAGCATCTTACTCGCATGGGTTCAAATGAAAAAATTAAGTGCATATTAAAGTGCTAGCAGTCATTTACTTCTGTTCACTCAAGTAAAATTTTCCTTAAGTGATATTTCTCTAGAGAAATCTAAATTATGAGATTTCATCACATCTTGTATGACAGTTTAACAAAAATTACCTTTTCTCTTGGCAACTTTTAAAGGGGTAATATTCCCCAGTGAGAGTAAACACTTTCATAGAAGGTAATTGAAACTTTAATTATTAAAGTGTTTGAGAGCAAACTGCATTCCGTCTTTACTAGTCCATGTATATAATACAACCCAATACCATCAAGTTAGTTAATTTGGAACTTGATATTTCAGGTTTTTAATACCGTATTTTTCCGACGATTAGTCGGTATTTTTTTCCTCTGAAGCAGAGCACCCGACTTATCGTCTTGTTCGACTTGTCGTAGGCTCGATGTCAGAAATTTTTTAAAAATAGCATTAAAAATCTTGGATTTAATCATCTTGAGTTGGCTGTGTGATTGAAAATTACGTTGTTGAATTCACTGTTCATCTTTTATAATTATCATTTTCACTCATCTGTCAACGCTTAAATACATAATAATATCAACAGTTATTAAAAAATGTTACATTGTCTTTAATCATTTGAAAGTTTTACCGTTCCGTTTTTATAAACACATCGTCACATGGTTCTATGTATCACTAGTAGGAAGATAACATTGCGCAGTAAAATTGAAACCAAGTTTGAATGGAAGAAAATATTGCAGTAGGTCCGGGGGATGTTTTTTTAAATTTAATTATTCATTTGTAAAGAGTTGTTAGTGGAAAGTATAAATCAGAAATATTTAATGGTCAAATTCAATCTTAAAATACGTAATCGGCAATTATCAATACTACTGTTTATACAATAGGCTGACACCGGTTGTGTTAATAATCTTGCCCTAAGGCTGAGGTCTTTACGGCAATTTCACTCCCTGTGTATATAAAGAATACCGTTATACGAGTGATTATAGTTCATTGATTAATGATTGTCCAATTCTTTGATTATTGTTAGATAATTTTTATAGGAAACGTATGTATGTCGCATATAGTCATTATCAAGTCGTACAAATGATCGATCTATTTCTAACAGTGTCTATGTAAAACAATAGCGTGTAACTGCATTACTGGATACAAAGTAAACAAGTTTCATCAAATCATAGTAATTGCTAAGCTTTCTGCACTTGAGATCCCCCTTTGAAGTCTGACACGAGACAGGTGCATGCTTATGACACCGGAAATTGTTAAACAAACATTGACCACGCGCCGAGTCAACAGGTGGCTGGTTACGTAATGGCGAATACACTGGCGATAGTCAGAATGGATACTTGTTTTAATGCTTGGGAATAAAATATTTCTGACAAAGTAAGTTTAGTTTTGCATAACACGCGATATCGGGAATTGTTTAAAATGCAAGCGACTTTGTAGAAGTTGCCGGTATTTGAAAATTTGATGCATAAGTATAAAGCGTAATTGTTTAAATGTTAAGCATTAATAATAATTGGTAGCAATATCGGTGACATCGTGGCATCATACACTGATAATGTTACTGCAGTTTTATAGGCCATTTTGAAGTGATTAGGTCGACGTATGGTCTGAGATCGACGAATCGTAGGATTTTGTTAAAATTTTGGCTAAAAATGGGCAATTCGACGAGTCGTCCGCATCGACGAGTCGTCGGGAAAATACGGTACTAAACATGCTTTTCTTATTTGAGAATCCTAACCAACCCATTTTGAAATTTACTGTAGAAACACATATATTCAATCGGTTAATATTTTGTTGTTTTTAAACCAAATAAAATTTCGTTGGGATTTGATTTTGTCATACATGTACATGTATTATAATTTCTAAAATATATCACGTATTAACTGTTTTTATGAATGCTTACGTTAAAAATTCTTCATGGATTTAATTTTGTTGATTAATATTTCCAACAAAAATAACAAAATTAAATTAAATGAATATTTCTGCTTCTACAGTAATCTATAAGTACTGTGATTTCATTAATATTCAAGGGCATCAATTTTTCGTGGATAAAGTGAAAATCACAGTTTGAAGGATTCGTAAATTTGTGGCCAATGACCCGTGGATTCATGGATCAACTAAACAACAAAAATTGGTATTCAACGAATATTGATGGAACCACAGTATACTTTAAAGCAGTTAATTGTACCTGACAACGCATCAGCATTTCAAAGAAGGCATCATCAGGCTCTTCTGTGGGCTGGTTGTGGAGATACTGAGTGATGACCTCCTGGGAGTTGAGACCTGGATATCGTGGAAGTTCCGCTCGTTGATCATTCATCCGTGAACTCTGGATACCTGCCACCATGTCCAGAAACTCTTCACTTCCTGACAGAGATAAATCAATCACATTTTAATGTGGTACTCTGAACTCAATTGAATTTAAACAAATTCATTTACCCAAGGTAAATAACCTCATTATCGTTTATAATGTCAGTGAGTCAGCTATACCTGTTTCTTTAAGTGAATTTTCTGTGCTCTCAAGTTTTGGTTCAGATTGAGCTGTGGGTTTGAATGAACACCTCTGATCATCAATTCTACGACTCTGAAACTTGCTTAACAAGTCAAAGAATGAATCTTCACTCATTTCTTCTTGTGTCATTTGCTGCAGAGACAAAAAAGCTGTATGATATGTCTGACTGAAGTAGAAAGCAAATACCAGTAAGCCAAATCTGGACCCGTTTAATAAATGAACGCATTTAAATAGCAGAATTGAATAGACAGCTGCTAAGGCAAAGATATTTTTGGCTCTTTTCATTAGAAACACTATTGTTTACAAAGGTAAAAATAAACATATGAAAGCATTCACCAGATTGAAATACCTTTGAGTGCAATCTATAGGAAATTAACTAATACAAATGCCTTACCAAAGCATGGTAAAAATTAAATATGGAAAGATAAATTTTCACCAAAATTTAGCGGCAGAACTGAACCTCTATTGAAAATTGGACAGATGGACTGTAGAGCAACATATCTTACTTTGTCTTTCTTTTCTCTGTCTACTTCTACTGCTACACTGGCAGATTTCACGAATTTGTTCATCTTGGGCCTGGCTCCTCCTGTCTCCCCCTGGGTAAGGAAATTCAACTGTATATTTAAATCTGATGCAAGTCCATTGAGTCAAACAGAATAATGTATAAAGAGCATGACAATTTACTATCCTTATTTTTTTGCTTGAAATAATATATTTGTTTAATTTTAAGAGCATTATCTTAATTTCAATAAAATTTTGTTTGTTGAAAACTTAAAATTGGCACTGTATTCATGTTTTAATAATTCCCTGTTAATTAACCTTTTTGTCTGGAGTAAGTTTCATTAACTCCATATTCTCCATGCTGTGTCTTCTGAATGGTCGCCGACCTTTAAAAGAAATGCTTTCCATGTATCTGTGTAGATCTGATCATCATATATCCCAATATCATCCACCTCAATTTAATTAATGCAGACATACAGTTATCACAATAATTATAGGCTTAAGCATGATTATAACTTACTTATTCCAACATCACTCTCGTCCATGTGTCTGTAAATTAATAAATTAAAGTAAAATGTATCAATTCTTTAAATTAATTTATCGGAATAAGACTTTAATATCTAGGTGTGTGATTTTGGTTTTTGGTAATCTAGAATAGCTTTTTTGAGAATAGGGGTTGTTTTATACCTGTTTTAACTACTTACTGATTTCCATTGATTCCAAGCACCTGTTTGAGATCAGCTAGATTCATTTGAGCTGTCAGCTGCCCTGTCTCATCCCCTATCTTTAAACCGAGTAATTTTAATCAGAAAACATATACACATGTAGGTACATGTACACTAGACATGTGAATATAAAGCTTCAATTGTAAAACATCTTGCACTATAAAATCACACCGAAATAATTTTTTTTTCTCCACTTGTGTACCCACGCTGAATTTAGTAATAAAATCGTACAAAAATGCTCCAAAAAATTATTAATTCTACTGCATACCTCTTTGGAGATTTGTAGATGTTGATTAGCAAACTGCATGGCATCTTCATGATTCCCAAGAGCTGTGTGGGCGTTGCCCAGACTCCAACAAGCCCGGCCCTCTCCCACACGGTCACTGAGCTCCTGGGCAATCTGTAAGTGTCTCATGTGATATTCAATGGCTTTTTCATAGTCCCTGAGAAGTGTATAGGTGTTCCCTAGACTGTAGCAAGCCTGGGCCTCTAAGGCTTTGTCACCGAGAAGCTTGGCTATCTGTAGAGTTTTCCTATACAAAACAACAGAAAACTTTAAAATCCAAAAATTATGAGAGAGAGAGGGAGAGAATGAATTTTTTTAATCACATTTATCAAGAAAGGGCTTGCCTGTATTTTTCTGCTGCCACATCAAATTCTCCCAGGAAGATGTGTGCGTTTCCTAAATTACTGTAAGCTCGTCTTTCCGCCTGCTTGTCACCGAATTCTTTTGCTATGGCTAGCCTCTAAAGAAAAGATCAAATTGAAATTATATATCCATTATTTTCTCCATTAAAAAATTCTATTTCTGTACAATGGCTATTGTTCATCAGTGATGAGAGCATTGCTTCTAGTCCAGCAATACTAAAAGTCACCCAGAATAAAGATGATAAAAGACTGATGCAGAAAAATAAATAATTTGATTCCTACTCATAGATAATTTTTTCTGTATCCTAAAGCTATATTGTTAGGATTTTTTTAAAATCTACAATTCACATTTACAAAAGCATTAATACAAAACTACTTGCTATAGTTATAAATCAATAACAATAGTGCTGTACACATTTATCAAATGACTCTTTTCATCTAAGATTGGCTTAATTTTTTTAAACAAGCATCAAATGTTAACAAGTATAGACTTCTAATATAAGTAACCATGATGAAGGGGAAAATAAGTTTTAAACTGAGGATAAAGACAACTTCACTAAATAATGTATGAACACACACACAAAAGTTGGATCAATACAGTTTTATTACAAAACTCAAACTGTTTATGTCTACAAAAATGATTTCCATTTGTTTCCATTGTAGAGAAATCTACTATGATTCTTGAATAATATATATTGATATGAGTAAAACTTGTGGTTTTGTGCATAACCATAATGGATAAGTTCCCTTGGTGGTTCTGGGATGAAGTGACACCTGATTAGATTTCAACCAGCCACTAATGTGATACTATACTTCCCGATTGTAAATTGCATGCTGTTTATCATTCATGATTCACTAGACAAAACAAGGATAGAATGCACTCCACTTAAAATGCACTACTTGAGGCTGTTAGTAAATGGACCCCCAGGCAATGCTGCACAGAAATAGAGGAAAGATTACACACTAGATGTGAGACATAGAAATAAATCCTTGTAAGCACATTTTAACCAGACTGGGTTTACACCATAAAGAAATCATTACATATTATATATCATTCTGTATGGTCAATTACTGACTTGTGTTTAGCAAGGGAGAAGCAGTAGTTTAATATGAAATTTCAATGAGGTCCCATGGGCCATATCATTTGAATGTTTGGATTTCATGCATCAATTTTTAATCTCACTTAAGTTTCAAAAAAAAAAAAAAATCATCCTTCTCTTCAAATCCTTATAATCCCAAGGTGGCAATTACAATATTTTTAATGATGCCCTATTAATGTATCTTCATATCAAACCAGTGGATTGCCCATTATGCCAAATTCAAATGCCAGAAAAACTAAAAACCTTGGAAACAATGACAATGAGACATTATTATACATCCTACAATACACATTGTCAATATATTGGAATTTTATCAAATCTGTGACTTTGACCTTCCCAAATGACCTTGACCCTTAAAATACTTCTTCCATTAATGCAAGCTCATGTAACCACAAATATACATATTGTTGATAAATATCTTATACGACGTCAAGGTGCATGTGGTGTTGGGAGACACTGCTATTATGAAGTCATCATAGTATGACGTCATGGTAACGTTACAATAATATGTTTATGTTCAAATCAGTGAAGATAAACCAGTCAAAGTGTTAAGACATGTTTTCATTTCTATCTGACTCAAACCGCTATACAATCGCGACATTTTGGTGCCGTGACCAAACGGAGAGATGACTTCTAAACTTAGAGCAGTTCGTTCAGGACAGAGAAGTGCTGTAACAAGACTTTTGAGAAAACTGGAAGAATCCTTTTCAGAGGAAAACAATACAGAGGATACAGAAACTATAATAGCGCTACTGGAGGAGAAACAAGACACGTCAGAGAAAATCAACAGCCAGATCCTACAAGAATCATCGAGTGAAGAAGAGATCCAAATGGAAAACAGAGATTCAGTTGAGTAAATGTTACATTTAAGACTAAAATTAGCAGAGTTGACAAAGAGCGCTTCATCTACCAAGACTTTAGAGAATGTTCATCAATCTACATCGATCAATTTAAATGTAAATGCACAAGAGTTTGCTCAATCCAATGACACGTCACAAGACAACATAGGAAAACCCAAGATTCATAACACCGTGGACAAAAAAGAAGATGATGATGATATCTGGGATTTACAGTCACTAAGGAGAGCCATAAAGGTAGAGCCATGCATTCAAGATGCTGGACAAGCTAGCAATCTAAGATCAAGCCAGGAATTCATTCCAGCAGCTAACTTTGGAGTTGGGTCAAGTGATAAAAAGATTAACAAGCCACAAAATATTGTGAAGCTATGTTTATTCTGCAATGGTAAACATTCACCAACAACTTGCCATATTATTCAAGATTGTGAAGTGAGAATATCCATCATAAAAAGAAAACAGAGTATGCTTCAATTGTTTAGGGAAACACAAAGTAAATAATTGTCAGTCACATTTCAAATGCAGGATTTGTAAGAAGACTCACCACACCAGCATATGTTACAAGTCGCAATTCCTGAAGCCATCATCTAAGAGCTCAGTCACAAATTTAGAGAGGACAAAGGAGAAAGAGTCACATCAACTAGAGCAGTCAATCCAACTACATTACTCAAAACAGCTGAAAGGAGATCAAAGTAAAGAGGAAGAGAAAGTACCCATATCCAAGGAGACAAACAAACTGAATTCCAAACTACAGAAGAGAGAAACTGCTCAGTCAAGAACAGAAAAACAGAGAAAATCAGCTTCCAATACAGTCGTTAATAAAAAGAAGGAAGACCAAGCACAAGAAGATCAGGTGGAAAAACTTAAATCAGAGATTTTGCAGTTAAGGAGAGAGAATTTCAAACTAAGAAGAAATTCATCTTTCAAGAATCACAAAATCCAGAAAATCCAGAGAGAAAATTCAGTTTTAGAACAGAAGATGAAGACCCTAGAAGATTTGAACAACCAGCTTCAAGCACAAATGCTGAAAATTCAATCCAACGTGGAAACATGCAGTGAGACCTTCACCACATCACAGGAAATGGCAAACAAAGATACAGCAGACTTGAGACACTACCTGGATGAGCTAGAACTTCGAGTGATCAATCTGGAGATGGGAAATAATATTGCTACTTTAGAGGAGATCATGAAACAAAATTCATCCTTGATGACACAGCTATGGAAATTGGATCCATATACCCATAACAACTTGGAGAAATTCAACTTCTATAGAGCATTTGGAGAAAACATTATTAATCAGAGACATTACCACAATAGAACAGGAGCTACATTCAACGAATTCAAGATTGGAGAATTGGTCCAAGAACATACTGACTTTCCCAAAATATGAAAATCAGAGCCAGAGTTGAGAAGTGAAAGACTTTCTCGTTAACATTTTCAAGACACAACGCGAACCTATTATGAACTTTTAATTTCTGTAAATTGTGATTTTGTATATTTTGCGGCACGGAGAATGTTGATAAATATCTTATACGACATCAAGGTGCATGTGATGTTGGGAGACACTGCTATTATGAAGTCATCATAGTATGACATCATGGTAACGTTACAATAATATGTTTATGTTCAAATCAGTCTAGATAAACCAGTAAAAGTGTTCAGATGTGTTTTCATTTCTATCTGACTCAAACCACTATACAATCGCGACCCATATATATGCCTCAATAGTTTGTATGTGAAAGGACTCTATAAATTCAACATGACCAAATGTGAATTCAAATTATAAAATCTTTTATCAGAGTTTGTTTTTATGACATTGGATTGCTTGTATCTGATCTTAAAACAATGTTCTCTTTGAGCTACTGTTTCCTGTTGATGTCAGGCAGGAAGTCCATACACAAATGTTATAATGGGACTGAACTAATCCTACCTCTTCGTGATATCGTATGGCAGCACTGAAGTTTCCAAGGAGATAGTTTGTGTTGCCTAAGTTGCCACAAGCTCGACCCTGGGCAGCTTTATCCCCAATTTCTCGAACAATTAGCAAATTGCCTCTGAAACAAAAACATGTGTCATCCTTATTTGATATATTTTTACTCTTCCTGATTGGTCTTAAAAGTACTGCAAAATCAATGTAAAAATGGCCATAAACTGATATTTATGATATTTATGCCTTGCATCAGTAATACACAGGTGTATTGTTTAATTCCCTGTATAAAAGCATAACTATTGAACCAGACCATAAAAAGAAAAACACTTCATTTTATTTTTAGTAATTCTAGTATTGAGTTCGAATTTAATGGAAAGGATTTCATGTAAAACAGTTGACTGGTCCAAAAATCAATACACAAACTAGAATTCTGACATACAACACGAAAAATCAAACACTACACGCAACACAAAACTCAGGTTATGATTCCTATAAAGACTTCACAAATACATCAAGCATAAGTCTGTTCATTAATGATAAAAATCAGACCCAGTGTCCACAGAGAAAAAGACTAAAATCTGTAATAAGTATTATACCATTACAACAAAGTTAAGATACTTTCACAAGTTACAGGAAGTAACCTGTAGTTCTTGCACTAACAAAAATAAATTATTTACAAAGTTCTCTTTGTCTCTCTGTCTGTCTGTCTTTCTCTCTCTCTCATCTAATTTGATCTTCAAAGATGTATGAAGGAAACCATAAATAACTGAGAAATCTAACATTATGTTTTGTCTAAATCCTTTTTAATATATTCTAATTGAAAACCTGTCATTCAAATTCATTTTTTTTTCTTCTTAAAATCAATTTCAATTTTCTATAGCTACAATGCACTGATTACAGAACAAACAATATAGTTCCTCATAAAGCCTAAAGATAACATGTCAAACTTTACTGATTAATGTCATTGATAATTAAGAAATTTGAAATATTGTATCGACTGATTCAACCATGCTACAGATAGCACAGGGAAACACATCGTAATGAAATGATCCTAATTTCCTTTACAAGATATTTAACTTTGATATTTCCTAATTTTACTGAATTCCCACTAATATCTAATTTGTGTCATAGTTTATCAAACTCAGTCTAATTTCTGTAAAATATTTATTCCTTTTTTAGTCAGCTCGCGAAGCGAATGGGTCCTTGTTATCATAGCCGTTTCTGCGAAAATTTTGGCTCGCAAGGCGAACAAGTCCTTGTTATCATAGCCGTTTCTGTGAAAATTTTGCACTACATTATTCATGCGCTAATGAAAATAGTGCATGCATTAACCTCTTTTGTATGCGTGATTGCCAATTTGAAATGGTTAAGCAATCTTATCTTTTTTTACACATATATTTTTAAAGTTTTTCTTGATATTTAAATAAGAAAACAAATCAAATCAGTTTTTGTTCAATCGTCACCAATGAATTCGACAACTTACACGGAGAAAACCTTGTTCCATATTAAGCGTAAAATCTATTTTTAGAAAAACCCAGCTCGCGAAGCGAGAAGACCCTTGCTGTCATCGGATCTCTTGGAGTGGATTTTGAGCACAAACGTGAATTGATGATGTGCGATATAATGCAAATACCTCTATAGTCTGTCCCAAGTTATTGCTTCCATCGCTTTTTAATGATTTTTAATAAAATTACACATACCTGTGAAAGAAATACAGTTGAAATTGTTAAAAGGGAATATATCCAAGATATCTTCATTAATCAATTATCCCTTTCCACTCAGAAAAGTTCACAGGAGCGAAAACAGATTCCTTACGGAGATTTATAATGGGGAATGTTTACATCTTTACTCCATTCGGAATACACTCGGAATACATCGCGCAATTTTTTAACGTTATCATCCGGGCTTATTAATGGCTGGTGCAATGCAAAATCTCCGTACACTTTCAATTTCGGGATGTGTATTGAAACCTAAAGCAGTAGAGGGGGCGTTTCAAAAAAGATAATCTGGACATTTTTTATATTAGTGGATGAACGTAGTTTGAGCGCAAAGGTATTTACTATTATTGAAATATCAAGCAAAAAGTGGTGGAAGCAAAAACTCGGGACAGAGTATAATTTCTTTTTCATTAAAATATACTGGTCCTTTGTCTCTATCCTACAATATTATGCCAGTCTGGTAGGCATTGCCAGTCTATCATTGAAATGTCAACAGACCGTGTTGAATCAAAGTACTGAAAGTACTGACACGAGTTGATGATTCAGGAATCAGACATTTATTGACCCTTTTCTGCTTTCAACATGCAGAATTTGAAATAATCATGAATTAAGTATAGAAGTATCTTATTATCACTGGCTACAAAATATCAAAGATGAAAAAAAATCATGGATCGTTAAATATAATTTTTTAAATAAATAGGATATCTAAATATTATTATCTTATAATCTAATATGATAAAGCTGGTCTCATAAAGGTGATGTCTGCCACAATGAGCCCTGTAATCTTTGTTCACCTATGTTTAATTTATTTACAAAAGACAGAATTTTTTTTTATGTATTACTAACAATGAAATAAAAACAAATACATCAAAATATTGACAACATGTTCACAGCAAGTCGACTCTTAGGCCCTTCAGGCCTTTGATTTATCTTTGGTTCATGTAAAATTGTAAGATAATGCTGTGTTTTATGTCCAAAGTTTTAGAAGTGCAGTTGTCCTCTTCTTACATCAATAGATTTGTGTGTACTATGGAAAATATAAATTAAAATGATCTTATTTGTTCTGTTGATTACGGTAAATTATGTTTCTTTTTAAACTACCCGTACATCTTTTGAAGATAATTACAAAATCCATACATTTACTTTGACTAATAGGAATGCTCATAATTTCACATCTACCAGCATAATATGTAATAAAACCATTTGTCTGTCTAATTTGATGAACAAATCTGATAATCAACCATCAGCTATCCAATCAGATATTTCAAATGATATAAAAACTACATGTATAGACATAATTATTTATCCATAAGAATTTTTCAAATATCATGTCTGACATGTGTCAGAAAGATAGAAATCAAGAGGTTTATAAGACAACAATTTTTCCCAATATTTGCACTCTTATGCACTGACCGATTCTAGAAAACACTAGCTTCCTCATTTTAGGTCAAATATTTTGGTTTCTTTGCTTATTTTGATGATTTATAGCTGTCATTAATTTTGTGGAACACAGCAGGAGGGGCAATAAATTGGAATGCTTACTCATAAAATTCTGCTGCCTTTTGGAGAGAGTCCTTGACCTCTGGTGGGAATTCCCCTGGGTCCTGGTCGCCACACCTCCCTGTGTGTTTACCTTTGGCGTGGTGCACATTGCCCAGGTTGTATAAAGCTCTGGCCTCTCCTACCTGTAACACAAGGATAAATGCAGCCAGTAGAACACAATATCAATAAATGAAAGATCCTTTTTAAAAAAAAAAGAAAAAAAAAAAGCAAATTATTCACTGTCACAAGTAAGAATGGTATACCAATTAGAGATGTAACCATTCCAGATGTAGGTGGATATCATCAGAAGTACTGCTCTAAATAAGCTCTAAAAATGATAATGATTATTCTTTGCTAGTGCACTAAACTTGACTTGTGCTTTCATATGTGGAACACAAATTGTTATTTTTGAAAAGACATTAATACTACTGACGAACTAAAAATACAAGTGGTATTGTATCTAAATCCATTTTATGTGCTTGGAATGATGCAATCAAACCAATATTTACAAGATATCTTCAACACTGTAGTATGCAGCTTGTCTGGGTTATTAGCTGCTATTTCTAGCCTACCTTATCCTCCAGTTCCCTAGATATCTCCAAATGTCGGTTACAACAAGCAATGGCTTCATCAAATTTGCCCAGAACTTTGAGAGTGTTTCCTAGATTTCCACTGGCTTTGGCTTCACCGACTTTATCTCCGAGAGTTCTGTAAACACAAATTGTCTATAAGATTGTAGGCAGCCCATGAATATCATTAAAGCTCCATTAGTAAAGTCACACAGACTAAATACTAGGATCATATGTTAACAAATACAAGAACAATTTGCTGAGAATTACATCATGATGTGCAGTTTACTTAGCAGTCAATTAAATTGTATAAAACATCTTTCAGATGAAGAATGCCTCAACAATTTAATGGAACATTCTTTCCAGACAACAAAATAATCAAGTCTCATTTGAAAGGGGTATCCAGCTCAACATCTCGTATGTGTCAGAAACATGTATGCAAGCATGGCTCAAGTGACAAACACAGAACCAAGATGGGTTAACTACATATAGTGTACTTCATTTTGATAATGATTCGTGCATTAAATTGACTGTAAATGTCAGAATTGTAAGTCTCTTCAAGGCATTCTCAATCCCACTGAGAAATGGTCAATAAGATAATTATAGTATAACCAAAAATTTGTTGTATATAATTTGTTTCATATATACACCTTATAAGTACCGGTACATATGTACTGGTAAACCAACTTTTATTAGCGACAACTTTATTTCCCAAATTACCAGAGATAAAGTTATTTGTGGCAACTTATTTTCATGATTAAAATGAGACTATTTATTATAATAAACTACAAAAGACATAAGGAGAAATGATTCATGTCAAGAGATATTCTCCATGATGATGCTCTAGTAAACATCGCAAAAATTTCTGGCTTGTGAATAAAAGTTGGTTTACAGTACCGATAATCACATGGCATTAATTTCTGCATGACTTCAGATCCTTGTATATTTTCATCAGGAATTTAGGGCTGTCACCCAAAGACTTTTCACTGATATACTTGGAACTGGTATGTTGGTCTTAATATATAGACATACAAATTACAAATGCAAACAGAAATTTTGAGAATTCTTGAATATATCTTTTCAACCATACAAATGGGTTAGACTATCCCCCAAGATCAACTACATTGATTTATTTCCCACTGAGTTATTTCCATGTTTGACTACCATATTTTTTTTTCAATTTCTGACTTTCAAGAAGACATTTTTTTCACTGGATGTTGAGTCCGCAAGAATATTTAAACAAAAACAATTGATTTTATCAAACATTATCATAGCCTTTATTCTTACACATTCATGATTTCAAAGTTATTCTGCTCAGTATGAGATGGTTGAAAAGTTCAAAATCAATATGGATTTTACATTTCCTGGCAACTCTAAGCTTGTGAAGTATTCCATCTGAGCCATTCATCACAAATAAAAACCAATGAAAGATGAAGTGGCACATATCTTTTTTTTACATTGCAAACATGATCAATCAAATGAGAGGGTTTTTTTCCTTTAAAAATACTTTTTACAAAGATAAAATATACACACAACAGCAATAAACGATAGAAGTTATACAAATGGTAGTGTCATCAATATTCACTGAATTTTTATGGATCTGAGATGAAGTTGATCCATGAAATTCATTGTTCACTAAAGTGAAATTTCTACTAAAATATTGTATTGAATGTTTCATTGGCTATGAATTTACATATCCCTGAAACTTTTATATTCATTTAAAAATTCATGCCTACGAACATAAATGAATCCACTGATTAATTTTTTTTTACCTTTTTCTGTACAGAATACATAGTACATGTATATATGGCATTATACCCATACAAATGCAGTGGTATTGAAAACATTATTTGTTCTGTCGATTACAGTAAATTATGTTTCTTTTTAAACTACCGGTACATCTTTTGAAAATAATTACAAAATTCATACATTTACTTTGACTAATAGGAATGCTCATAATTTCACATCTACAGGCAAAATATGTACCGGTAATAAAACAATTTGTATAATTTGATGAACAAATCTTATAATAAACCATCAGCTATCTAATCAGATATTTCATGTCTAACATGTGTCAGAAAGATAGAAATCCAGAGGCTTATATTATACCCATACAAATGCATTGGTATTGAAAACATAAAGTATCCTTGATATCCTTACCCAAATACATACAATGCACCATCTACACTTAATTTCTGCCCTTAGTTTTGTTTCTGATACACCATACATAAACATATAAAATCCATCATGTATCTGAGGACCAATCAAAACTTACCGTGCCAGAGACAAATCTAGTTTGTGGTACTCCAAAGCTTTCCCATATTCCTGAAGATAGAAGTAGGCATTCCCGAGTTGACTGTATATGGCACTCAGGGTTTTAAGGTCGTCTGTCCCAGACTGAACCGCCGCCTCAAAGAACTGGACCCCTGTTCTACAGTCTCCCGCCTTACACTGCCTCTCCCCTTCCAAAGCAAGCTCCATACATGAACAGTCCATCTACAACAGAATGCAAGGTAAAGAAATTGGCAATCATTATAAAAATCATTCATCATCATTTACTCACTGTAGTCCTTTGGAAAAAAAAAAGTTTTTAAATTCATACTAGATGCATTCTGAAAACTGATTCTCTAAATACTTCGGGAAAGTTTGGAAAGACAAAATATTCAGTACAATCATATAAATAAAACTCTTATTTCTCTTTACAGAAAGGTGACTGTATATATTGGTGCCATCGAGCCCAACCAACTCTCCATCCATTTCATTTGCCAGTTCAACATCATCTACAGTTTCAGAGTATTCTACAATGTATGACATGACATCCCTCACTCCCCAAATATTGTCATTGGCAAACAAAATGTCACATCAGCCTCCGAGTTAGAGCATTTTGCTATCCTAATAATTTATAAGATATCTATTTGAACATTTGACAGGGATGGCCCAACCCCCTTCCCGTCCAAGTTTTATGCAAGGTGCACAGACTCGTAATAGCAACCTCCTTGCTAGTTATCTAAGTTTGGAGGAGCCTCAGTACAGTTATAAAGGCAGACACTTATACATTTATACACTTATACAATTATACACTTATACATTAATAATTGTTTTATTGTCATATTCTCAATAGTCATTTACACCAGGTATGTATGGCAGAGACATGCATTGTTACTTTTTCAAACTCTGGAGTGACCTCAATTTACCAACTACGGAAACAGACTTCTGAAGAAAATTCTCCAGAGTTCTGGCAAAAAAGACAACTTTCGTCTAGTAATCGTTATTATTAAGTTATTAATAACATCTTGCCATTTACTGGTGTAAAAACAATTTCCAAAAGAGCCATTTAGAGACTCTGAAATGATAGTAATAATGCTTATCTTCAGAAAACAAAGTAATTTAGTAATTTCCAGAAAAGAATTGGTGCATTTAGCAATCTTTTATCTTTGGAGAGAGAGAGTATTGAATAGCCCGACAGGGAAAAATAAATCATTCATTTCCCAGTCATAACTATATATATATAGAAATACTGGTAATATAACCATCATATAACACTTAATTCAATCAACATATACCTGACAAGACTATCAATGATTTCATACATAAACACATCATGAAAGAATGGCGTTTAAAAGAGAGTAATTATTTCTTTATTTGTAAATCGAGAGTCTTGACTTGAAAAAATCTATGAAATCCTAAATCTGGTCTTGATATTCAGCTATCATACCTTTGATTGAAGCTGCAATCAAGGTCAACAGACTGTTTTCTGAGTCAAAATGTGAATCATTTGAAAAATTTACAAAAGATGGTACGAGCAAAAACTTCCTTTGATAGAGGAATGCCACAAATCTTTGGTTTAATAATACAAAAAAAAATTTCCGAATTGATTATTCAGAGAAGAATTGCTGCACGTAGCTGCCGTATTCTCATTCTTCATGATTTGGACCCAGAGACAATCTCAGTGCAGATTAAGTCAAAGACCATTTTATAGCAGGGAACAGCTTTTTCGTATCAATTGACGTCATATGAAGAGGACTTATGGGTCCTTAGTCCACATTTGCTATCAAGTCTCATCTCGTTTAAGTCTGCAATAGAGGGATAATTTTGGAGACAATTTCCCAGATGGCACATAATGGATTTCATAAATCATGTATTATAGAAATTCATTAGACTATTTAGGTAAGTACTAAGCTGCATAGTATATAGATGATGACATATTGCTTTACCTTATATTGTAATTAGTACATTCCAAGAGCCTAAATCATATCAAACTTGGATAAATATTGATTGAAACTTTTTAGGGGGATGTTTAATGTCCTACACATGATTTCCCAGCAGCATTATGTCAAAACTTCAAGATTATAAATTAAATTTAAAAAGATTTAGATGAAAAGAAAAATCAAAGTACTGAAGTACTGAGAGCCGGGCTCTTTTGGTGTGTCTTTATGCATATTGTGTAGTAAAGACTGAATCTCTCTCTCTCTCTCTCTCTCTCTCTCTCTCTCTCTCATGCTTTTAATGTCGGCAAAGCATCAGAGAGCGACCAAATTTTGTATGCGGCTATAAACAAAAAATAAGTCTGTCTAGTAGAAGTTAAAAAGTTCAACAGTTGCTGCCTTGAATTTTGCAACAAGCATTATATATTCAATCCCCGTTTCTTCATCGTGCAGCAAAGTAGTTCATGGAAATTCATGCGCATTGTATGTGTCCAAAATGCATAGTAATGTTTTAAAAACACGTTATTAATAAGAAAACTAAAAAGATAGACAATTCATTCGAAATTTAAAAAGAGAAACAAAATGACAACACTTTTGACAAAACGTGGCTCTTTGTGTAACTATTTGGTATAGCGGAAGCTTTACCTTGACGCTGTTTGGTTTTTTGTTTATTTGTGCTATTTATAGTAACATTGGCGATTGGCCTGCCTATAGCCAGGACTCTGCTTTCAGCAGAGCCCGGCTAAAAAAACTATGAAAACACTGCAAAATTAAGATGATTTAAATATATAACTCCACCCCATGCTCATAAGAACCACACTGGATACAAAACACTACCATATACCATAATTCTTCTTATCTTTAATAGTGCCCTAAGATCCCTATAAATAAAGAAAAACATTTTGTTGATGGGACTTACTTTTTTGGTTTGTAAAACAATTCAGAGAACTGAATAAACAAAATACTATAACATCTCTGTACTGCAGGTTCATAAAAAAATGTTGTATGAATTTTATGAATTGGAAGTAAAGTGGGAAAGCTCCAAACCTGGGTTAATTCATGTAAGGATTCAATCCAAATTAGTCTAATTACAACTAATGTGTCACAGAATTAACTGAGTGGGCAAATTTACAAATGTGTCAGATTGAGTTTGATACAAAGTCCTCTCCCTATTGACTCTTAAATCCCCTTTACATCCCTCGTCCTTGTTGACACTGCTGTTTGGTTAGAACATGGAACAATTTGGACTACCAAATCAATACCCATAATAGTCCTCAATTAATCATCTACAGCACTCAGTGATATAACAAGACATCTCTATCACTGTCTGCTGTAAATAAAAACACAATTTACAATGGATAATTGCACAGAATGCCCCACTTGTAGAAGAATTCATTTTCCTCAGAAGTCCACTCTGAGTTTAACCTCGAACCATTAAAATAAACCCAACACCCAAACAAACAAAAGTCTGATAAAAAATAAAACTGCTGTTATTAATGGTTACAAAGTCCTGGTACTGAAGTAGAAATGACATTAAAAACTAGTACTAGTCAGACACAATCGCATAATTGTTCTGTCTTGTGTATATTATACTATTGCTTTTATTGCCCACGACTAAGAGGAAACAAGTTGAAAGAACTTGCTGTGTACCATAACACTGATAGACACCAAAAATATGTGTTCAAACCATATTGCTTTATCTAAATTATATCACAGGACTTGACATTTATCTTTAGAAAATATCTGATTTATTTAAGGAATAAGGAATCATTTTTTGATATTATGAAGGGATCAAAGCCCAAAGGGCTTTATGATAGATCTGATCACACCTGACTGTATTTGATCGCTTCAAAGAATGGTTCCTTATTACTTATAAAACTTGGTAATTTTCAGCAATTGTTTATTCAAATATTAAACTAAATAATTGACTTTTTATTTTATTTTGATTTCATATAATTATATGCAAACCCAGCTTTTGCCAAACAGTGCTTCATTTGCATCACTAATGAAATGTATTGAGCTATACGAAGTGGCTCTACTCCTTAAATTTGCACCAGTTAGTGTTATCATAGACAAAGACACTGGGAAATGTAAATATTTAACAGTAAAATATGATGAGAAAATAAAAAATCAATGTTTTTTTCCTTAAATATTTCTATCAGTAAATGAGAATTCTTGAAATATTGATTTAAAACATTAGGAAAAGTGATATGGCAACATTGAAGGGTAGTGAAGCCAATGTCATAGGGAAGGTCAAGGTGTAAAAACAAACTATGACACATACAATCTTATGCTCTCATCATTAAGTATCTATGCCCAAAGTTGATTAAAAAACTGTTATAGTTTCTTTGACACTGAACTACATGAAAAATGAGGAAAATGTGAGGTCAATGTTATAAGAATTCTCATGGTGATGGACCTAGCTGAATTGCTCTCACAATTATGTATTTTTGTATGGAGGTTGATACAATAGAATCATGAGCTTCATGAGTTGTTAAATTTCTGCTAAATAATATGTCTCTAATGAACCAAAAAATCTACATTCAGATAAGATTATAATCAGTTTATAAACTTTACAGTACTATGTGGATATATGTAAATACAAAATTTCAAATTATAATAAACAAAAATAGAAAAATAGCAATTCAAGATTTTAGTTATCAAGTATATCAATAATAACATCACATGACCTAAGGTGGAATAACACACCTGGAAAAAGTCACTCAAATTAACAGGAATATTTTTGATAATGACAGATATAAAGATAAATAAACTGTACAAATGTCAAATAAGTGAAATTTTGCAGTTTGGGGATAAAAAATGAATACCAGTATCTAAAATAATTATTCCAGTAGGTAACAAGAAAAGCCCCAGCGGGATTCAAACTCGGGATGTAAGGAACAAAAGTCCGACACTTTATCCACTCAGCTATGGAGTAAGTTACATGTTTCAGTCCATAAAATCCTTTTAATAAAACGAAATGTCGTTTCGATCAGCGTCAGCCATTTTGTGATTATGTGTTATTCCACCTCAATAAGGTTTTACATGCTATATACAACTCTGCAAAGTGGCTTGACCCTTATCCTTTGACTTCATGACCTTTATGTCAGTAGAAGTTTTGGTTGTTTTTTTTTAATTATAATTGAAATAATAAAAAAAAATTTAATAAGTTACAATCAGTTCAATTTTAATTTTTTAAAGTTCTATGCGTCTTCCAAATCAAACTCTTTGTAAAAATTTGTATGAGTATGATACATGTAAATATGTTCTGAATCAATCCAAACAATTCAGGCGAAACCAACCAGATACTTTTTGCTTACACTTTCATGACACATACCCTTTGTAATTTTTTGGGGAAACTTGGTTTGTATGAACAATTATTTGATATACTTTGATTGCAAAAAATTGGATCTAGGAGACTCAAGGTATTAATCAGAACTAGAGATAAAGTGATCCACTGACGTGCAATAGGCCCACTTTTTTCAAAGTGCATAAAAATTAGGATACTGGTAATTTTTCAAAACCCACATGTAATTTATTAGGCTCGCTAGAAAATGGATATTGTCAATCTTGGTTGCTCAAAATTGTTTGCAATTCACCTGAATCATATTGGTTCATTATTATTGGACACTTCTTAATACCAGTACAACAGTAAATCAACTTCAAGATTTCTGATTCGATTTACTGAAAGTAATTATTCTGCATCCATGGCGATACTCTCCACATTTTACAGCAAAATTCAATAACTTGTCAAATTTCACCAATATGATTGATAAGAACTAAACCACAAGGAAAGATGGGGATCAAAATGTCTGCTTCATTTTCTAATATTAACAGTGCTCATAAAAATTTCTCTTTTCAGCCATGAAGAACCATATCCCAATACTTAATGGAAAAAAATGTTAAGGTATGGATATTTTTTTTCAAAAATATTCCTACCGGTATATAGGGATGACTGACCATACTTGCCATGTGCATGCTATTTAACCTTGATTTTAGTATCATCTTATTATTGATCAGTTTAGACTGTTTTTATCTTGAAACTACATGTAAATACACTATACTTACCCAAATAATTCTAAAACTTAAAATACATGTACATGTATACAGTTAAAAAAAATAAAGGAAAATCATCTTTTTGAAAAACATTACAGTTGAACTTCGATATCTTGAACACTGATATCTCGAATACAATGAATATGTCGAAGTGATTTGTACCTCCCAACCACTTATTTTTAAGTATTTTACCATCGATATCTCGAATAATCGGATATTATGAAGTTTTTAAACAGTCCCATTTAGTTCGAGATAACGAAGTTTGACTGTATTTTATGCTTTTGAATTAAAACGATATCTAAATACAGATCAAGTTGAATGCATCAATCACCCTTACACTGTGTCAAATTCAGATTCAACTCAGTATCAGTATATTAGGAAAATTTTGCTTATTATCTGATTGAAAAAGGTCCTGCCATCTGACCAAAATCAAAGAAGTTCACAGCTCTGACAAAGATTTCATAACAAAAATAATCAACAATTGTCCTCTTTTACAGCAAACTCCCTCGAAAAATAAGGCTAACAGCAAAGCCATTCTCTGATCACATTTAACCATACATAAGATTATAAAGAAAAAAATTATTTCCATACATTAAATTGATTTTGAATTGCAGAGTTTTTAAAATGCTGTTTTACATCTACAAGATAGTAATTTCCCATTACCTGTACTGGTTTGTATTCTAGACCGAGATAGAAAAAAAAAACATGGTTTGCTTCATTTAAAAATTGATTTTGGTTCATCATAGGTAACTGATATCCATAATACCAGGTAACTTTTCATTAAAATCTCCATAAGGAAATGAATTAGGTATGTCTTACAATATCATATGCATCATTAAATTGAACTGAGTCATATGAGAAAAACTCAAATCAATTTTCATCACAAACAAGAATAAATCAGTTTAAACTAGTAGCCTTCCTTCCAAAATAGGCAAAAATAAAAATTTTTAAAAATAGAATACACAAGTGAAAAGCTGTCAATGTAACAGCAAACCAGGTTTTCTTTTGTGTGAAATGTATCCATAATCCATGAAAACCCTGAATTGAAAACACTACCTACCATATCCAGTGAAATGGAGTACCCTATATGCAATATTTTGCCAAAAAATGACTAAGTTCAAAAGCTGGATTTTTTTTCATAAATTATCAGAAATCAAAATCCTAGCAATATGCACACCTCTGATATATGTAAAATTGATCTGCAAACGAACAACTAGCTATCTTGAAAACTGTAATAAGAGTTATCCGTACAATAAGGGTACCCTATATGCAATATTTTGCCAAAAAATGACTAAGTTCAAAAGCTGGTATGTTTTTCATAAATTATCAGACATCAAAATCCTAGCAATATGCACACCTCAGATATATGTACAATTAATCTGCAAAAGAACAACTTCCTTTCTTGAAAACTGTAGGAGTTATCTGTACAATGAGGGTACCCTTTTTGGCAGCCGCCCGCCATTTTCACCATTTCAATAACCAGATTTTTCTGTTGGAAAACTCGGTTAAAAACAGCATTATTTTACTAGGTATTATGATTTCATTTATCAATACTTATAATATTTTATAATTCACAAATTCATATATGTCACTTTATAACATTTATCATTAAAACCTTGTTCTATCAATGTCTTCATAGCCTGCTCTCATAGAATGTTTTTGTCAGCAAAGTCATTTTGTGTCATAAGTTGTCTCTATGTCAACAATAAATAAACAAATCGTGGACCCACTTTATATGTTAAAGCACCCAAAGTCCTAGATCCGTGACAATGATTCCAATGGGATTGTGTATTCGATGCCATTAATCTTCATACTTTATTATGGTCTATGTAATGGATTGATTTGCAGATGGACAATGCAGAGCTATTGTTTGTACATCAAAGTCATACAGCCGTCAACTCAATTACTATCTCCAGCCACTGTGATCCAGCCCTGTCGACAACAGCCCTGCTCTCCGTCAGTACATCCTGATGCTAGTGGCCACATTCCCAATTTTTACTGTCTTATTCTTGAAGAAATCAGGCTAAATTCTTATTTTCTCATTTTTGGAAACTGTTATTAACATTTTAGTTTCATTGTTAACTGACAGTTTATAAAAGGAAAATATTTCTCCAAGTAGCTGCTTTAAACAAAGACTTTTCAATGCATAAAAAATAGCCAGATTGTTAACTCCTCATTTACAGGAAAATATTTTTAATACCGGTAATATTTTTAAAATGCTTTTTAAATGAAATTCCTTTGTGAAAAGAGAGTTTATTGAAACTAAATATCACACGCATTGAGTGATTAGAATTGAACACTAAAAAACTGGGTGAGAGCCTGCTGAGGATTGTAACAGGAAGGTGACATCTTGTTCCCCTTCATGTATGTACTTATCCTAGACCTGATAATTGCTTCATCAAAATCTTCTTTGATCAGACAGTGCATCTGTGGTTATCATTTAACATAAAGGGCTATGTAAAAGAATTCCAATGTCCGAAAAAACTTATATTCACATACTTATCTAACCAAAATGCCTACATAATGTAATTACACAGCTGTTTCGGTAATTCAATCTACATACCGCCTACTCTACAGAGCACATCATTTTGATAATTCATTGGGCAACCTATTCATTGATAACAACAAACAAGGTACCATTAATGAAAGGGCCTACTCACTTGATACTTATATGTCATGCTACTATGTTTTCCGTTTAGTTTAGTTGTCCTATGTACTGTGCAGCTAATACATGTACATTTGACCTCAACTGATCTCAAAGAACCTTGTTATGATAAAAATACATACAAACAAAAAGACATATGAGGTCAAGTTTTATAGGTGTCTTTCTCTTTTTGTAAACTACTTCTGTACACAATTTGAAAATGTTACTCTAAAAACTATTTGAGTTATTACATCTCAGCAAAACTGTTGATGGACAGATGGACAATGTGATGATTACTACAGGGCTCAACTGTTGATGGACAGATGGACAATGTGATGATTACTACAGGGCTCCTCCTTTTTCATGCGAGGCCCTTAATATAGATATGATTCATAAGGAAAAAAACTTTTCCTTGTATGCACATGAAGAATGCTCCTTGAGAATAAAGTGTATATACATGTATATAGCAAATTTATCCAAACTAGACATCACTGAAATAGTTACCATCTGGCCCCACTTAAACAACGGACATTGAGATGAAAGTGTTTCAGAGAATTTTGCTTTGACCTTAATCTATCACTTAAAAAACTTTTTCTATTAGTATAAAACATTTATTCAAGCTCATTGCCTACCCTTTATGTTCTGAGCAAGATTAAGCCAATGGAAAATATTTTATGGACAATATTAACTGAATTTTTAAAAATATTCTATGACCTTCACATTTGACCGAGAAAAATGGTTCAAAATCACTGACCTAGATAAGTGGTTCAAGATCATTGCACACCATTTATTCACAAGCTCTATCTAATTTGCACACCCTTCATTCACAAGCTCTATTCGATATGTCAAGTGGCTGATGGAGCTGAAGGGAGAGTATATATGCTCTGAACAAAGATGGTTTTGCTGTCTGATATGACCTTGACCTAAAAACTTCACTGAACACCCTTAAACCAAAGGCACTCTGTGGGTGAAGAATGAGCCAGATTAGACCACGGGGAGAGAATATATGATCCAGACAAAGATTTTTCACATAATTCTGCTATAACCTTAACCTTTGACCTAGAAACTTGGTTCAAGGTGGGTGAAGTATGAGCTAGATTGAGCCAAGGGGAGAGAAGATATGCTTCGGACAAGTAATCTTGGACGGACGTACAGACTGATCACTATAGTAATTAAGGTCTAAGGTCTAATCAATAAAGTCTAATATAATACTGTGGTCACCTACAGAATGGGCCCTAATCATAAATGATCATCATCACAAATCAAAACTTCAGGGGGAAAAAAGTATATAATATTTGCATTTGTAATTTCACATGCTACTGTCTATTTGTATGTCTTATTTGTATTCTGTAGTGTATCTTTTTTTATTTGAGAGACCTTTCAGCACAGGAATCAAGATATAAGCAGGTTCAGTAATTTACAAGTCAGATACGTTTTCAACCTTAACCTTTAATGTATAAAATTGGTTCAAGGTCACTGCACATCATCTTTAATGCTCAGGCAATGCAGGGTAGACACTATTCTTAAATTTAAGTAGATATGTTGAACCCATTTCCAATGCTAACCACTTTTACAACTAATTATTCTTGAAACTATAGAGCAGAGCTCTAACAAATTTCATATAACATCTGCATGTTAGTCACTTGAAAACTTATATTCAATTTTTTCTTGTTAAAATGTCTATCTATATTGCATCAAAAATTTATTCTCAAATGCCACTTATATGATACGGTTGAATTGAGGGAATAAAGAGAACTACTAAGATTCTGAAAGACAAAACTATCGTCATTTTAAAAATCATTCAAACCCCCCACCCCCAAATCATTTTGATTTGAAATACATGCATCAGTACAAGTTTAAATTTATAACTTATCATTATAATCTACTGTATGTATACAAATGTATACGAATTGCATGATGTAATTTAGTATTTTTGCCATTACTTTAGTTAATTAATTAGAAAAGGGTGTTTTCTTTCAGTGCTTGAGCCAACAATATTCTAGGAAATTACAGAGTGGTTTTTGGTAAAAATGCAATAATAAATTAAAAAACCATTCATCATCAGCACCTTCTTATTGATAAGTTTTTTGTTTTACTACAATTATATCTTGAAATGAAATACACATAACACGTTTAAAGTTTCAGTGCCTTAACCAATTTCAATGCTGGTAGAGCAATTGTTTAAATTCAATTCACTTTCTCTCCTCCAAATGAACACCTTAGATTCTAATTATTCGCCATAATTTAAGGACACATGCAGTGTTCCTCAGTTTTTGATAGTTTTCCTAGATAGATTATTTCTTCTTTCTTTGCATTTAAACCTGTCATAACCCATAAATTCAGAGTGCATTAATTATCAGGCTCTTTTTGGAGTTAAAATATTTTGAACTGTTCTTTTAATATCATGCAAAATGCAACTGAATGCTTATTGATAAAGTCTTAGTATATATTTTCAATTGAAACCATATATCCAAATTACATTCTGGGAGCATGTGAAACATTGTGATCATTTAAAAAAAATAAGCACCCTGAAGAAAAACAACTGAAAGTAAAAACTGAATGTACCTTGGACTGTATAGGAAGGGAATCCATTGTATCACACTCCTCTTCAAATCAATCACATTGTATTCTAGTTCCTGGTGAGAGTTTACACTGCCAACAAAAAACAGTGCTGTTAGGCTTTTTATCAGCAAAAATCAGTCAGCATTCTGATTTGAACATGAGAATAAAAAGTCATTAAATATCCATTTTCATTTGCTGATCTGGGCATTGATGGCTCTTTTAATAGGCATTGTGATCATCATACTGCATGTGCAAAACTAGGTGCGCACTGGGTTGTACAGAAATGATAAATGGCAGACCCCAACATCAACATGCAGTCCCCCCCCCCCAGTCATTCAAATTCAAATACATTCATAAAAATTAACATACCCTGGTATAGAAAAACATTTTTATACCTAAACTTTAATTCTTAACATTGATCAACTCTGATTTTAAAAGCCTTCGCAGAAAAGAAAACTTTGACATAATAATTCCTTTTTATAATTCTGCTCCATAAGCATGATAAGGTTTAGACATTTATTTACCAAACTATTTGAACCTTTTTTTTATTTGCATAGTAGTTCCAGACTATAAGGTGTACAAAAGTCAGATCAGCTGACATTTGTAAAAATGTTTCCTCTTCATTGTCATCCATTCGGAATGCAATGTATAGCAATTCTATATTCACAATTTGAAAATGAAAAACATTTTTTACAACATGGACAGGGCAATAAAAAATATACAATTGTAAAAAACAAATCAGGTAATATAATTTGATACAAATGCTAGACATATCGCACACAACACCTAGTATTTATCAACCATGCAGCCCTTTGTTAAAGCCTCTATGCCTTTTTATTACGACCACTCTCTCTCTCTTGAACACTGATACATGTTGATGCATCAGACTATTCCATTACAATAATAGTCAATCTGATCCTACACACATTTAATATCGACTGGATTCCAAGACTTAGCTAGCTTGCCAAATCTGGACAAAAATAGGAAAAATACAAATATAGTGATGAAAATTCAAAAACCAGGGATGGAGCATGAAAAAATAAGTCAAGAATTTTTCAATGAACAAAATGAGTTGCTACAATGAAGAATCCCCAAAATATGTCTTTAAACCCTGTATAAAGGTGTAATATACCTCACTGATGAACATTGCATATTTTCATGCAGTATGAGTAATCAAACAAAGTACACTGGTAAACTAATTAAGGTTGACAAAATACATGTACCGGTATTCGAAAAAAGATTATCTATATTTTAAAAATTGTTTCTGGATATCAACTGTAGATATATTGTCTTGCTGCTCTATAGAAAAGCAACCACATAATATTTTTCTTTTTATGTATCTCTTGTTCTAATATTTTGGCAATTTCATTTTGCAACAAGATGACAGAAATCATCAATAAACCCCACACTTAATACCAGCTGGTGTATCTTGGTAAAAATCAACCTATTCATTCAGTAAAATTGAGATGTTACCGTAATTGTTTAGGGCCATTTTACTGATATTAATAGGGCACGTTTCCCTTTTGCACACATTTGATAATTAGGTATAGAAATAGATTTTATACTTCACTGCTTTGTGTACAACCCACTCTGGACTTCAAGGGGGTTATTCTTTGCACTGTAAACAAATGACTTGTTCCGTGTACAAAAAACAATATCAACATTCCACATATCATTTGCTTGTAAAGTGTTTGAAAGCTAAGGCAGTTATAATACTGTAATACACACAGGGTACAAAAAGGTTAAATGAAAAGTTTTATGACGTCGCAAACGTTGAACGCTGCAAACTGCAATGTCACAAGCGAAAATCAAAGCTCACACTTGTGGCTGTTATGTACAGTGGCTCTTCCATTAATATGAACTTATCCTTAGGATAAGATAGGAATTTTAAGGTATAAATCACATTTGCAGACAAGGCAAGAAGTTAAAAAATATGTGAATATAAGCAGTAAATCATGATTTTTTGAAAGATAGTCTCATAACTGCAGCGATGTGTGCGTAAAAATTTTCATAGCGCGCTAACGCGCGTTACTCAATTTATATGCACACACCGCTGCAGTTATGAGTCTGTGTCTTTCAAAAAATCATGATTCAATGCTTTATAATCTTACTGATTTTTTATTAATGAAATAATAAATAAAAGTTTTTACATTTAATCTGAGTAAGTTGTTATTTTTGGCAATCAGAAAATTTCACTAATCTGAAAAATTTGATAATGCATGTAAGATGATATTCATTATACAACCGACTGGTAAATTTGGATTTACAAAACTAAATAACTGGCATAACATCTTTTATGTATGTTAATGAAGTTTGCATTAGCTAGGCCACACCAGTATAATTTCTTGATCGCCAGACATTCAGTTAAAAAAGGGTACAAATGTCCGAGCGATAAAATAAATTAATTATTTTTTGTAGCCAAAATTTTTAGGTGGTACACAAATAAATTTGAACAGACAGTTATATTTCTTCTACTTGTTTCTGTTTTATGAATTAAAACCATTTGAAAAGTAAAAAATAGAGTGGAAATAGAACAGAAAACAGCGCAGAGTTTCCTGGATACAGAAAATTAATAATAATATTATTTGTATAGTTTTATTTAAATACAAGCAACTGAAGCAAGAGGGGTCTGACAAACTGGAAATTATATTGGTGTAGCCTTAGATTGTAAATATTATTTTCATCACTAATTTTTGGGTTTAAACAATAACAAATTGAAAAAAATTTAAGTTTTCTATTATATCTAATTTTAATTAAAATTTGTTGACTTGTACTTTGGTATATTTGGGTGATAGTTAATGTCATATTATAATCCATGAATTTTATACAACTTGTTACATTTAGCTATAACATACTTGTCTTGTCTTTTACATTAAATAATTATCAAATTCAATCCAGATCAGATTATCTAGCTAGCATACTGCAGTGTTGTTGTTTCCATTTTTAATTAATTAACATATTTGAATGATAAATCAACACATTATTATTTTTTCACAATTAATATTGATTGTCAGTCTGTGGAGTACATCAACAAAAGAATAAAATTTAAAGTTCACCGAAAAACACTTGTAAATCAACATACTAAATGTTGCGAGCATCAATCAACAGAAAAGAATCAAATCAATAAACTAAAGAAGATATGTTTACACTACCAGTAAAATTCATTAAAATTATTATTTTCAATGACCTGCTAGCCTAAATGAATTATAATATTTATAATACTGTATTTAAAATTCATTTTTTTAATTGTCGTTTCAAATATCAACCAGGGCACATTTTGAATTTAAATAAAATAGTGAAATGATTAGGAATGTGATTACAACCAAAACAATGACAAAACTGACAATCATGTTGACTACAGACGCACACAGTTCACGGACAGCGGATAACTTGACCAACACTCAAGAGATGAAAATAAATAGTGTATTAAAAACATGAAATCTTACAATGTCACATAATACTTACAATAAAGCGACAAAACATTTAAATCATGTTCCACAGTGTATTCTATGTTGGAGGGAAATTTTCATTAAAGTGAAGTCTCGCATTCATTATGAATCCGAGGGCACTGACGAGATTTCCGTATTAGAACGGTCCACTTTTTGATACAGGTAGGGGTTTCAACATTGTTAAAAGAATAATACTAATTAATAACTTACGAAGATATAATTTCAAATCACGGTTTAATTAAATAATATAAGTTGACTAAAATATATTATATCTTATTTATTGATTTACGTTCTTGTAAAATATGTTTAACAGGCAGAGAATTACTTATGGATGCTACTCACCCCCTACAGTCGTATACAAAACGATCCAACATGTCTGCGCCCATGGCACGTTAGATGTACTGTATTTTGAAAAATAACAATAATATATAACTCTAGATGACTATCGAGATGCCCGAATCAGGAGAAACTGCAGATAAAAAACAAAATGATTTATTTTTTGTAAGTATATTTTGTGTTTTAATTTGATGGACACAGAACTGACAGTGATTGATTCAAATCCTTTTTCAGGATGGTTCTTTTACTTTAATTTCATTAAGAAATAAGGTTTTGATTAAAAACAAAATTTATTATTCTCTTGGTCATATTTATTATAAGTATCACATTTCCATATTGAAGTTATTTATGTCTTTGACTTTGGAACATGTAGAAGGTACTCTGATGAGGCTAATTAACTCTTAGACATAACTAGATTTCCAGTAAGAAGAGGTTTTGATAAAGCAATTTTTTGATGATACAGGAAGAGGATGACTTGCCATTTGAAGAAGAAATTCTTCGTAACCCATACTCTGTGAAGTCATGGTTGAGATATTTGGAGTATAAGAAAGAAGCACCCAGGAGCACAGTTAATTTGATATATGAAAGGGCTCTGAAAGAGCTTCCTGGAAGGTAAGTTCACAAATATTCTTATTCTGGAATGTTTTTTTGTCTGGTGTTCTTTCAACATCAACAGAAATATATTAAACTAGTTATAGAACCGTATTAAACAAAAATGAAATATCTTGTAAAGCATCCTGATTTTGTGATAAATTTAAAATGTATACTCTGGTATGGCATTTGAACACTTGTACAGTCAAACTTCATTATCTCGAACTAGATGGGACTGGTTAAAAACTTCGAGATATCCAAGCATTTGAGATATCAAGGGTAAAATACTTAGTTTCAGTGTTTGGGACTTAAAAATCACTTTGACATATCCATTGTATTCGAGATATCGGTGTTGGAGATACTGAAGTTCAACTGTAGTTAAAAAAAAAACAACAAGTAAGAAATCAAAATGATATTGTAATTCTAGGAATGTGATCATCAAGGGAGAGAGTTCAACCACAAAAGTGAATGTAATATTACACAAGTACATGTATATTAGATGTGTAAAGATTTTGTTTTTGTCTTCTATTTCAGCTATAAACTATGGTACAATTACTTAAAACTACGAAGAAGACAAGTCAAGGGGCGTTGCCTAAATGATCCTGCCATAGAAGATGTTATAAATGCCCATGAGAGAGCACTTGTTTTCATGCACAAGGTAATTGTTGACAGCAAAGAAAAACAAAAACAAAATCTAATCCAACATAACAGTGAAATTCTATATCTTTCTCCTGTTTGTTTTATTCAGATGCCTAGAATTTGGATTGACTACTGTCAGTTTTTGGTAGACTACAGTAGAATAACAAAAACAAGACGTACCTTTGATAGAGCTCTCAGGGCTCTCCCAATCACCCAGCATCACAGGATCTGGCCCAGATACCTTAAGTTTGTACGATTGTATGACTTACCAGAAACAGCTATTAGAGTGTACAGGAGGCATTTAAAGGTAGAAATGAATTATTTTGTCTATTAATAAAAAAAAATTCAGAGTAAATTTTTTAAACAACGAATAAGATAATTATTCTCTTGTTTATGAAATAAAAGTGAAATTTGCAAGGTTTATAAAACTATATATATAAACAAGAAATTTTTTTAAAGAAATGTACTGTGATAAGAAACTTAGAAAAAAGTGTTATCTGATGAAAAACTTTGATTCTCAATGAAAAATGACCCATGTTTTCAACAATTCGTGAAATAGCTACAGAAGGAGAATACAGAAGAGTACATAGATTACTTGATGAAGATTGGATGGCTAGATGAAGCAGCCAACAAACTGGTGGATATCATCAACGATGATTCCTTTGTGTCAAGGGCCGGCAAGTCCAAACACCAGGTGAGTTTGAATCAAAGCATTCTTTGTGGGTCATGAGAATATATTACTGATAGTTTGTCACTCAAATTAACACAAATGATATTTTTTAAAAGTAGAAATTCTATTTTTGTTTACATGATTCCATTGATCACAAACAGCTGTGTTAATTTGAAATCATGAAATTGATTCGAACATATTTCGATTTTCAGCTGTGGAATGAGCTTTGTGATCTTGTTGCTAAGAACCCAGACAAGGTAACGTCACTGAAGATAGAACCTATCATTCGGCAAGGACTGAAGAGATACACAGATCAGATTGGTGTCTTGTGGAACTCTATGGCTGATTATTACATTAGAGGAGGTCATTTTGAAAGAGTAAGTGTAACTTGTCAGGACATAGAGCAGATACCGGGTATATGTATATGTATTAATTTTGCTAATTTTTATTTAAATGTATGATTAATTGCTAATTTTAAAAAAAAATTAATGGGATTGGGAAAGAAATCTGAAAAGAAAGGAAAACAAAAAAGATATATGTACATAATTTTATTTTATGTACAATGTTAAATATTTTTTTTTGTACATTACATATACCATATATAATTTTAATATTTTTGATGTCTATCTTTTTCCATACTTCAGGCTCGGGACATTTATGAGGAAGCCATTATGACTGTGATCACTGTAAGGGATTTCACCCAGGTGTTTGATGCTTATGCTCAGTTTGAGAAGAACTTGATCAGTTCTAAGATGGAGAGTATGGAAGAAACAGGTGCTTCAGAAGAAGGTATGTGATTCTGTCATCATTGCCTTGTTTGTAATTACATGGGTTTGTGTTTAACAGATTTTTTTTATAGATATATAAGGCACATTTGACAAAATGAAAAACATGTACAGTGTATTAGAATACAAATTTAAATATTGTCATCAATCAATCTGAAATTTATACAATTTTGTTTCTACTTCATTGTAAATCATAATATTACATCTTTTTCCCTTTGGGAAGACTTTGCCTTTGTTATGAATTTGATTTCTTATGTACATCTGTACTTTATTTATATGAATTTGATTTCTTATATACTTCATTTATCTTCCAAATAGATGACTTAGAATTGGAGCTGAGATTAGCAAGGTTAGAGAATCTGATGGAAAGAAGACCACTTCTGTTGAACAGGTAGATGTTGATTTGATTCATTGACATCTGTCAGTCATCTTATAGGAGTTAAATAGTGAAAAAAGACAGTGATGGATCTATATGGATAGTAAATTACTTATACAATTTATTTTTCTATTTATATTTTTAGTGTTCTTCTGAGGCAAAACCCCCACAATGTTCACGAATGGCACAAAAGAGTCAAACTGTTTGAGGGAAAACCAAGAGAGGTTTGTATTGTATCTGTACAATAAAATTGCTCCTCTTGTATTTCTATTTAAAATTTTTCTGAAAAAAATCTTTAAATTTATATTCAAATATGATATAGTAAAAGCTTATTAAAATGTGTTATTTTCTTTTCATAGATAATCAACACTTACACAGAAGCTGTTCAGACTGTTGACCCCAAACTTGCATCAGGAAAACCAAATACTTTGTGGGTGGAATTTGCCAAATTCTATGAAAAAGCCGGACAGATAGAAGATGTAAGAAATTTCTCACAAAGCGTCACAACACTGTACATGTATTTCTCACAATTCTTACAATTTTATTGTTTTATTTATGTTCTAATTACAATTAATTTTGTAGGCAAGAATTATATTTGACAAAGCAGTGAGAGTGCCCTACAAGCATGTGGACGATTTAGCTTCTGTGTGGTGTGAGTGGGCAGAGATGGAAATACGACATGAGTTAGTATTTTACCAAGCTGGGATTGTCATATCAAATGATAGCAATGTTGAAACTTAGTGAATGTAATGGATCAAAATTTCTCTCTAACTGGTTCAGTAATCCTAATGTGAAACATGTTATGAACCGTTCTGTTGTAGAAATAATGAAGAAGCTCTGAAGTTAATGCAAAGAGCTACCACGCCACCATCAAGAAAAGTATCCTACCATGATGAGGTAAGGAGCAAGTGTATACTTTCATTTACATGTAAGGTACTTTCATTTACAATGTGTGTTAACTTTAGCATGTGGCAATGCCAGTATTTTTGTGATATCACATTAATAATAGGAATAATTTACAATGTGTGTGTAACTTTAGCATGTGGCAATGCCAGTATTTTTTTTTATATCACATTAGTAATAGGGATAATTTAGATGGTTATAAATTTGATTTTTTCAGAATGAAACTGTTCAGAGTAGAGTTCATAAATCACTGAAGGTGTGGTCGCTGTATGCAGATTTGGAGGAGAGCTTTGGAACTTTTAAGGTACAGCTTGTTGATATTTTATACTGATTTAATAATCCTTTTTTCTTTTCTTTTTCTATTGTTTATCAATGCTTAAGATTTTAGCAAGATAAAGGAACTTAATTGATTATGCATATAGTACATAACATGTACACTTTGAAGTTACTATATCAATTTCTAAATTTTATTTTGCAGACGTGCAAGTCAGTTTATGATAAAATCATCGACCTGCGAATTGCCACTCCCCAGATTGTTATGAATTATGGTCTGTTCCTTGAAGAAAACAATTACTTTGAGGAGGCCTTCAAGGTGCAAATTATTGGGCATTTACACTACATTTTGTTTCTATTAGATCAGCTTTACTTTACTTGTAATGCTGTATTTCCATTATTATACATGGTTTTCTATACAGCACTTGTGTATTTACATGTATTATTTTATTCGGTTTTCTGTTGCTTGGAAGTTATTAAATATTCTGCATTTATATACCGTAATTAATTTAATGAAATATTGTAGGCATATGAGAAGGGAATAGCATTGTTCAAGTGGCCGAATGTATATGACATATGGAATACCTACCTTACAAAGTTTATGGAACGATATGTAAGTATTGTTCATAGATAGAATTATTCTCTGCAAATAGCCTTATAGATGTTTGTATTTCTCATATTTAATTGGACACACATTCAATTCTGAAGGGTGGCTCAAAGTTGGAGAGATCTCGAGATTTGTTTGAACAGTGCTTGGAGAATTGTCCAGCCAAGTTTGCTAAGAGTGAGTATACAGTACCGGTAATTGATAAGAATTGTGTATTGAAATCAATTCTTGTATAAAGTTTTCTGCATGTTCAAAAATATCAATTTTACAACAACATCAAAAGATATCTCAATTGAACATTTTTGAAAACGTTTGTTAACAAAATATTATGTACATGGAAAGTGTATATACAGTACTGAACCAGTCCCATCCTAATAGAAAGTAGACCCCAACCAAACCCCGGATCTGCTTCCTGTGTCTGCTCAGGAGCTGCTTCAGGTCTGCTATGGTGGACCCAGAACTGATCCCAAGCAGACATGAGGCAGACATAAAGAGCAGACCAAAATTTCAGAAGCAGACCCGTAAATCACTTCTGAAAAATGTCCAAATGTCTACAAGGGGCTTACAGGCAGTAAGAAAATAAGTCTGCTTTATAGTTCATAAAAGTCGACCCCAAGAGCTGACCCTAGAAGACCCAGAGCAGAAAGAAAAGCTCTTCTTTGGTGTTAGGTTGTGTCTGGTTGGTACTGTAATATACAAAACATGCAAGTTTCTACACTTTGTCTGATTTGATACATGATGTTACCTGTTATCATCATCAGGTTTCTACCTGCTGTATGCCAAGCTTGAGGAGGAGCATGGCCTGGCCAGACATGCTATGGCTGTATACGACCGAGCAACGAAAGCTGTGTTACCTGAGGAACAAAACGAGGTGAGCTAGCTGGAGCTTAAAAGCACAAAGGGGGTTGCTTTCAAGGAGGATAGGCATTTTTGCTGCTTCAGTGATCAGAACTACCACCTTCAAATTTAATATTGACAAAATAAACTCTATTCAATCTTTTCAAACAAGTAATTCACCTTTTCTTTTCCAATTTATTGAAAGCCCTGTATACGAAAATTTTGGGCTCTGTGTTTGTTTATGATAAGTAATGTTATTCCGTCCATGTTTAAACATTTAGTGACATAAGCATTGTATTCATTGTAGATGTTTAATGTGTACATCAAGAGAGCTGCGGAGATTTATGGTGTCACCTACACAAGACCTATCTATGAGAAAGCCATTGAAGTGTTACATGATGAACAGGCCCGGTAAGAAATATACATCTAGGACAGTTTCGCAACCACTATCACAAAATTTCAATTACCTGTATATTTGTTTAGAATATTTAAGGTGGAATAACACCTTAACCATTATTTTTTTCTGATTGACATTCTCTGCATGTTTGATCTACATTTTGCTGATTTTAAACCAAGTACCGGGGTATTATACATTTTGTGTCATTTATATATATTAGCAAGATTCCCAATCAAAATCTGCTCGCGTATATTAATGGCAGCACACCACTCTTTATATCTTTATGAAATTATGTCTCATGAAAAATAAATTGCATCAGTTCAATAAATTGAATCACTTCTCCACCAGTCATTCGTAAATAAAAAATTAACACTGAATAAAATCGAAAATATCCTTCACAGTATGATTCAAAATGCAAAGGTGATACATGCATGTGTACTAATCCCCATCCAAATTTTTTGTTGAAACCATCTATATTTTCGCAGGTCAATGTGTTTGCGGTTTGCTGATTTGGAAAGAAAACTTGGAGAAATTGATCGAGCTCGAGCCATCTATGCTCATGCCTCGCAGATTGCTGATCCTAGGGTAAGTGAAATACACTCAGACCTCATTATATTGAACTGGATGGCAAAACTTTCAGATACTCTACTACATTTTTATAAGTTATTATAAGGTTCTCATCATCCTGCAAAAAATATATAATAAAATTTTCTTGTTTCAGGTGGCAGCCAATTTCTGGCAAGTTTGGAAAGAGTTTGAGATCAAGCATGGAAACGAGGACACTGTGAGAGAAATGCTCCGAATTAAACGCTCAGTACAAGCCATCTATAACACACAGGTCAACTTTATGTCTGCACAGATGTTAGCAGCTTCAAGTGGAAAAGGAGATAATGCAGGTAAAAGACACAATGAATTGATTTTATAAATATTATATCCATATATTTACATTTTCCAGTGTCTTTGCCTGTGATAACACTACGTATCGATTTTGTACTATATAACCCATAATACAAATGACGCCAAATTGAGGCGCCAGCAGGGTTTGCTTATTTAATCGTACGATGGTTTAAAATTATATAAATATAAGTAATAAGGAATCATTCTTTGAATATTATGAGGTGATAATTTCGGTCGGGGCGTGATCAAATCTATCATAAAGCCCTTCGGGCTTTATTGGATTTGATCACGCCCCGACCAAAATTATCACCTCATAATACTCAAAGAATGATTCCTTATTCCTTATATATTGTGTATACATTTACACTGCATTCATAAATTGTATCCATGCAGGCAATGATTTTTAGAACTAGATAAAAGGTACATTACATGTATATATCTGAAAACATGGATTTGATAGATGCATGTACATCTTAAAGTATGAGATTATAATAACTTTGTTAATGTATTGAATTAAGGAGAGAGTAGTGACAATATGCAGAAACTGGAGGAGAGAGCAAGACAGTTGGCCGAGGAATCTGTCAAAGACCAGGCCAAACCCGACAAAGGCATTCTGTTTGTCAGGTAAGAGTACCCACGAATAGCATATCATTCTATTTGCCACACTGATAGCAGTTCATTTTATAACTTGAAAGTTATGATATGATCTTACAGTTT
This sequence comes from Magallana angulata, assembly GCF_025612915.1. NCBI lineage: Eukaryota > Metazoa > Mollusca > Bivalvia > Ostreida > Ostreidae > Magallana > Magallana angulata. Next base: position 19,723,102 of record NC_069117.1, read on the forward strand.
TAATAATAAACAAGGGGGGGGGGTTCTTTAACAAAAAACCATTATTCAGGAATTATGTCACTTTTCTTTAGAAGGTATATGTAAATTTGGGGCTAATGTGTATCCAATATTTTCACCAATACTGATCTCCCAGAAAATATGATTACACAGTATATTATTGATTGGGGACTCCTGGAGTCCCTGATCCTGATCTCAATGATCTGATTTCATTTATATCAATTGTTAGATACTGAAAATTGTGACTTTAACACTATTGAATTTTTCTGCAGGAGTGACAATACACAAGAAGAACTAGGAGAGCTGGCAAAAACTGCCAACCCTGATGCTATTGACATTGATGATGATTTCTCTAGTGATGAGGAGGCACAGGTGGAAGGTATGATCATCTTTAAAATGAAAATATTATGCAATACGTATAACTCTTTTTTCATTGTGTACCTTAATGATAAGTACATGTATATGCAATACGCTTTTGGGAATTGAATTAAATCATGAATGAATGTTGAAATCATGAATTCATATCAAAAGTACATTATTCAGACACTAAGTGTCATGTACCTTTTCTTCAGAAATGGAAGTGAAGTCTGTTCCAACTGAAGTTTTTGGGTCTCTAAAGAATGAGGAGGAAGAGGAGGATTGAACAGAATTTAACAGCATCTGCATTCAATTCTATTGTAAACCTCGAAAGTAACATTGATGTCACATGTGATTGGTTGACTGATATATAGAGAGAAACTATTGTTCAGTTCACGAAATTGATCGTTACAAGTTTGAAAATTCAGAAAATGGAAGGAACAATTAACTGTAAACTGCATTTGATGTAGAATATGATGTAAGAGTATATTGTATCAGTAGTTCACCAGTTTTACTGTACAACTTTGAAAATAAATGAGTGACACAAAAAAAAGATCCTGACATTTGTTAAAGAAACGGCCAAGGAACTGCATCATTTTTTGGTGTAAAATTAACAGAACACAATTAATACATGTTATTTAATACTAACAATTTGACATTTGTAAGTTCATGTTTTTACAATTCAACTTGTGACTGTCTTAAACTCTTAATACATGTACTTAAACAAAGAAAATGCTCACTCTGTTATGCAGTATTTTCTATTTCCTCTCTTAGGCCAAAGAAAATTCTTGTTTGTTTGGAATTACCTCCCACCTCATTGAAATACCCCCTGCTGATAAAATTTTATTTGAAAAAAATAACTTTTTTTTTTTAAATGGAAATTTTCATTTTTTACTAATTTTTAATAAGTTAAACTTCAAGTTTGAAAACAAAAATTCCCTCCCTCCCTTCTTGGTCTAGAAACCTCCAGGCGGCAATTCCAAACAAACATTTTTTAATGATGACCTTAAAAGTACAATGCTTTCACAATGCATTATTGTAGTATTCCACCCTGAATAATCAAGATGTAATTTGCATCAGATTTCACGAAACGTACTCTAGCTATTATTAACGATTCTACACTTTATGACACACATAATATTGGAACACCCCATCCCATTTTGGGTCTCCTCCTATACAGCGGTCAATTTTGAGTCCGGTGTCCATTAACAGGTCGGCGGCAGATACCAAAACCGGAGTGTGTCCAAAAATAACCATGTAGCCACCCTTTTTCAAACTCCTCAGAAGCGGGTGTACCATTTTCCTCGCTACCACGGCTTTTAAGACCTCGGAATTTATGAACCGCACAAAGACAACGTCCGCAGTGCCGTCAGCTATTTTCGGTTCTGCGGCATTCCCACAGTAGATTTCGTCCACGCGTTTCTTTGCAAAGTTAACCATGTAAGGACTAATGTCTTGGCCTACCGTGTGACACTTGGGTAGTGCTTGTTTCATGGTCCACAGAAATTGACCGGTTGAACAGGCAGGGTCGTATAAAGTGAGGTCGTCTTTCCTTAAGGATTTTAGAAACTGAACGGAGTATTCCCGGAGAAACACCTCCCCTTCTCCAAGCTGGAGGGCGAGAGTCTCGTCAATTTCCCAGCCTTCGTCTGGGCAGTGAATCTCCTCTTTATAGGCCTTCTGTAGAACAGGGTAAGGAAAGATGATTTCGATGTGTTTGATGCGATTTTGAACGATGTCGTGCATGATGAACTTTTTCTCTCCCGGTGTTAACTCCCGGTAGTACACCACAAACCCGTCGTCCTGCACGCGCTGGTCCACCATTATACCAAGAATCATGCCTGCTTGAATGTGGCTGCAATGGAGCTCACGGATCTTGTTGGCGATCCACTGGTGAGACAGAATCCGGCGTCCAACCAATGAACGAAGCATCCCGTTGTGCTGCTGCCAACTTTTTAGAAGGAAAACACTCTGTGGAAGCTCGTCCCATTTCTCAAAGTATATTTTCGGCGTCCTTTGGCTAACGGCTTCCCAGTCGATTCCACTAGAAGAAGGAACGTCATCGCCAATATGCCGTGTTTGGTACATTTCAATTTCTTTCAGTATAAGTTGCAAATTTCTGTTATCGTGTTCATCCGCGGTGTCCCTTATTAAGTTTTGAAGTGCAGACTTGGACTCTTCCCATTTGCCATCAGAAATAAGTTTCTGTGCAGCGTAGAGCCTTTTCCGAGTTTCTGGATTGTTAACGTCTCGGAATACCCCGTCAAACTCAAACGTGCTGTGTCCGTCCGTAGCGGTAGGCAGGCTTCCCTCTTTACCACTCATAGCTGGGTGCTGGGTGGCGTTCAGTTTGAAGATACTCAAAGTTATGACTATCCTACCGTGGGTCAGTTCGTCCTAATACCGTAAGATATGGAACGTTCTACTTTCCACTGATAAAACCGAACGCTGTTGTATACAAACAACGATAAGAAAAGTTCGGCAATTATATGAAGGCAAAAACTACTTTATTTGAATGTATGTGTGAATTTTAATACGTTTTTGTCAAGCCCTGTTATTATTTTTTTTTTAAACAAAAGCACGATATTAATACAAATGCCTATGAGCCACGTCGCTCACATTAGCAAAAGAGTTCCGCTTCGACCCAAGGAGCAAATAGCTTTACCATACATCTAATATAATGTAAAACTCGTCAATATGCAAATGATTTCGTTTAGAGAGGTCAGTTAAAAAAATGTTTTTCTCAGCACATTTATCTTCTTATATAAATGATCCAATAATTCTAATACTTTTTATAGTTAATATAAAAAAAACCACCATGAAAACCCATAAAAATAGCATATGTTTCGTGTGTATATATATATATATATATATATATATATATATATATATATATATATATATATATATATATATATATATATATATATATTTATTTTTTTTTTTTGGTTAACAATGGTCTATTCATTTTTTCACCAGCCTGAAAGTTATGTATCTCTTATATAAATAATTTAATACTTTCCCCATTGCGGCATCCTGATTATGGTATGAATATATATTTGTGATTAATCTTATACATTGCTTCATTATGTATGATACACAAGTGTGCACTTCCAGTCTTCAGTTAAGTTATTCAAAGCAATCAAATGAACAACAATTAAAAGCTAGCCTTTCAACTGCCACTAAAGTCCCGAGTTAAAAACGCAATTATTTATAACAGGTACTATATTTCAAAATTTTGAACGTGTTGTAAATTGTCCTGCTTTTCTTTTGTTTGTTTTGCAATATTGTATATACTATAAAATAAAAATTTTACTTATTTAAAAAGTTGTAAACTGTATTGCCATTTTGTAACATAAACCAAATACTAGTAAGTCTTCAAATGCAACACATTTATTATCGATAAACTTAAAACGACAGTTGTGCTATTCAGTTGACACTTTAATTAAAACTAGATCCGTCATCCCTTTTCGCAATATCCTGCATTTTGAAATGGTACTTTTTCAAGACATGGAAGTATTAATTTAATTTTTCAGGCTATCAAAGTATTTGAGCTTATTTCACGATTAAGCAATATGGCGATATGATAGTACGTTGCCATTCTCTCCTTATTCTCCCGGATTGACATTCCAAACATTGATACCGCCTTCTCTTTGTGTCCATTTTCATAGAGGCAGCATCCAAGTAGACTAAGTGCTACATATCTATGAGAAACTCCACTGAAAACCATTTCTTCAAACTCCTTGAGTGCCAGACACGATCCAATGTTGTCTCCAACAAGACGCTTGCATTTAAATTTCATGTAGCAAGCATACACCAATGGGTCGAGCGTTAAGTTGAAATGAAATTGTTGCATTCCTACAGCCCTTCTCGAATAAAGCTCCTGTTGAAATTTCAACACCAGGGCCTCAAAACGGATATCATTAGTAAGCAATGGTAACTCAAAGGGGTAGAATTGAATGTTGATAGCCGGGCGAGAATCAGCCATGTCTCCATTACACACATTCGCTAGTATCAGGTAAAAAAGTGATATATAGCTGTTCATTCTAACTTGTGGCTTTGAACGACTCGTCTCTAACATTGGTAACAGCAATTCCAAACAGTGTTCGATGCACCCAAACGAAAAGAACGCATGCGCTACTTGTGTTATTCCTCCAACGGAGAGATTCGGCACCTGCAATTTGGAGTCGTTCAATAAACGTTTGAGTATTTCAAGCCGTTGTTGCAACGTTAACGGGCCAGAATTTCTAAAGGTGACTGAACTCGCAGTCCGAATTTGCAAACATGATAAAATTTCTATCATCGTTTCTTTCAGTGTCAAAGACAAGTTGTCCGAGTTCTTTTTCACCAGAGTGAGCAATAGAGACAGGGTTTGAATGGCGACCTCGGGGAAGGCTTCCTCCTGGCCGTTGAAAACGTTGTCCATAAACTGGTTTATTGTATCTTCTGAACTAAATCTGAAGGCTGCCTCATTCCGAATATTCCTGATCAAACTTAGATGTGAACGAGCCATTTTTAAATAATTGTACATATATCGTCGAATATTGTCGATTGATTTTAAAATGTTAATTGTAATAAGAAATCTCGAAGGGTTAACAAAATCTGTAATAACATATATCAGCCCCAACCTTTCATTTTCAGAGTATTTAGCTTGAAGTAAATTGCATTTCCTCATGAAGTAGTTTGGACAAAAGCCGACCTGAAGAAAGTTCAAAATCTTCAAAAAACACAACCTCACATATCTAAGCACAAATCCAGGTTCCCAATTTGAAACATCGTTTTCTTCTGACACCCAAAGAACCGCTGTTTTAATAATATATGAAGAAATGATAGCAGAAAAATGCCCAAATATCTCCTTTCGAATTGTTTTTAATATCGCATACACAAAACGTTGTATAAAATTCATATTTCTGATAAGCAATCGTTCAGCAAGAACAAAAGAGATTCGCCATTCCAATTCCTCGCACTGACTTTGATGGCCGCCGATCGGTACCAAGTAACAGCCCTTCTCGACTGCTTCCTCTATGAGCGCACCACCTGGCCAGTCAAACTCTCTTCTTCTTTCAATCCACTCCTCCGCGATTTTTGGCCACTCTCTACACTTTAATGCAACCACCGAGTCAACCGACTTGACATGTGCCAGCCCACGAGTGAGCACGTTTTGGTCGTCTGTTTCAATACTTGCTGAAAACGACGGGCCATTGGAAAACCAGCTGATGGACAATTTGTGTCCCAGCAGTCGAGACATTTGACTGTACATGTGATCAGAAGAAAGGTCTCTGTTTATATCAAACACATTGTTCCGTACTTCAGAGCTTGATAGAAATAGTGGAACTTCTTCAGTTGAACGGTTGCTATCTTCCTGAATCAGTTTCAGCTTCACGTACCCTGGTAGCGTGTCCGAATCGTCGAATTGCAGGCACTGAATATTTTCTCGTGCTTTCTCTGGTGCATGTCTTTCAAATACAAACCATGACCTCGCTACCGCCATGATATCCACGTCAGACTCGTTGGAAAAAATGTCCAAACTCGGCACACCTTCGCCCGCTGATCCGACAATGTGACTCTCTGAGAACGGTCCTTCGGGTAGGCGATTGTTAACTTGTTTTAAGATAGTTATTTCCCCTAAAAATAGCGCATCCGTAATCATTTTGTTCCCGTCCTGGTGAACTATAGATAAAATTTCGGCGAGATCGGACAGAAAAGATCCCGGAAAATTGTCCCCATTTGCATTTGTTTCTCGGGCCATTTTTATAAACCTGAAATATTTTAGACATAACATGTAAATTATTGGCAAAGAATTATCCCAAATATATACTTGGTTGCAATTTATTATCATTTATTTATCAGCCTGTGTTAACATAACTTCATGGAGACAAACCGATTAAAACACTAAACTAATCTGAAGAGAGTTGTTTAATTCTCTCCTCCGTGCATAACCTAAACAGGAAACATAAATAGCAACGTTAAAGAGCTACGATGTGTCTTGATTTCAAAAAGATATGTAAAATTATTTTGTTTTCCTCATACGCTAAATCCTTGTTTTTTTAGTTCTCGCGTGTATTTTAAAATGCTTGTACAAACCTTTATACCTGTTACACAAAAACATTATAAAACCAATCCAAATAAGTACACAACAATAAGTTAGAAGACCCCTTTAATTTTAGATTTGACTCAAAATACATATTAAATATCATTCAAGCATTTACAAGTATTTAAAATCGAATGTTTAACAAACATGAAAAAAAGTTGTTGACAATTTGTGCAGAGTGAGATGAATCTGATTAAATTATAGATTAAGCAATATCAATGTACTTAAAATCTAGATGTAAATTAAGTACACTTACATAAATATATATACTAGAACAATTTAACAAATATATATGAGAAATGTGTTTATATGTACAAGAAGATACCGTAGAACAAAAAATAAAGTTAATATAAAATTGATCTCTTGTTTAGCCTATACTTATCAAACCATTATGGGGTCAGTTCTGGATTGTAGTGAACAGAGGCGTCTGAAGCGAAGTGGAGGCTGGACTTATCACAAATCTTAATAGCAAAAAAAAAAAAAAATGTATATAGAGCTAAAGCTACCCCCCCCCCCCTTTCACGGTCCCGGTTCCGACGCCTTTGATGAAATATCACTTGATAGATCTGTATACATGATACATACATGTATGATGTAAATATAGCGCGACTGGTGAGTCGCTCATTTGCTTTTAAGGCACATGACGGCTCATTTTTTAAATGTTCAGATAACATCTGAAAATTTTAGTCTTATGTCGTAAAACATCTGTTCGACTTAAAGTTTACAATACCTCAGAAAGAGACAGGAAACAATGTCTGATGTATGATTTACCAACGAGCTGACAAACCAAAATACTATCTCTCTCCAATTATCTGTGTCACGTGTATATGAACTTGTTTGTATAAACACACTACTTCCTGTTTGTAAGAGAAGGTATAGTAAAATAGAGTGGGCCTAAACAGGAATGTAGAACAGTTAATCGAATTCTCATTCAAACTCTGAAACCTAGACATTCAGTGTCATGAATTCTCAAGACATATACTATAGTATTTAGAGAATATTTTCCCGATATGTCTGTCCATGTACATCATTAAATTATTGTACAATTATATTGTTCATTAGGAAGAAGATATTCTATCTTTTGTCAATTTATGCAAAAAGTATTGTATCAAAGATGATCGACCTCAAATATTCTCATCGCAGGCACGTAGCATCGGGGAGGGGGGGGGGGTGCTCCTCTCCCCCCACTATTATCTCGCAGCTAACATTTTTTAAAAATATGCATATAAAAAAGTAAATTGAGATGGAGTTGCCCTCCTTTTGAGAGTACGTAAAAAAAGAATTAAAAGAATCGAAATTAACAATGAAATTGATTTTTATTTCAATAGAATATGTTCAATTCAATAGCAAAAATGTAGGCAATTAAAAAAATCAAATAAAAAAAATCTTTAGTTTAAATTGAATGTTTTTATTTTTTTCAAATATTTCTTGTCACTGATTACGCAGACCCCGAGCCAGAGGTACTCCAAGCTGATATTTTTTTTTTTAAATATACCGTACTATTAATAATGAAAAGTCTCAAATAAATTGGTTCGTTGGGTCGGGAATACTTAAAAAAATAATTACATGTACACATGTATACAGAGTGGCATTTTTATCAAGCTGATATTTTTAAATCTCAGGATAAATAACAAACCTAAAAGTCGAGTTCAGATACGATTCTTTTACAAAAAATACCCTTCTCATGCTTTTATCAATGAATATTTACATTTTGCAGTGTCTTTGCCTGTGATAACACTACGTATCGATTTTGTACTATATAACCCATAACTTCAAATGAAGCCAAATTGAGGCGCCAGCGGGGTTTGCTTATTTATATGTAAATATTTTAAAATCGTACGATGGTTTAAAAATATATAAGGAATAAGGAATCATTCTTTGAGTATTATGAGGTGATAATTTTGGTCGGGGCGTTATCAAATCCAATAAAGTCCGAATGGCTTTATGATAGATTTGATCACGCCCCGACCGATCGAAATTATCACCTCATAATATTCAAAGAATGATTCCTTATTACTTATTATAGCATTGAATCATGATTTTTTGAAGTATACACTCTCATAACTGCAGCGGTGTGTGCATACAAATTGAGTAAGGCGCGTTAGCGCCTTATGAAAATTTGTATGCACACACCGCTGCAGTTATGAGAGTGTATACTTCAAAAAATCATGATTTAATGCTTATATTTACATTTTTTTTTAACTTTTTGCCTTGTCTGCAAATGTGATTCATACCTTAAAATTCCTATCTTATCCTAAGGGTAAGTTCATATTAATGGAAGAGCCACAGTAACAGCCACAAGCGTGAACTTTGATTTTCGCTTGTGACGTTGCAGTTTACAGCGTTCAACGTTTGTGACGTCATAATAAAACTCGTCAATTTGACCTTTGACTACTTGTTGCATTTAGAGGCATTTAAACATCACGGAATTTAATGGAAATTCTACTACAGTTATTGCCGAGATCAAAGAGATGCCGCGGACATTATTCTCCAATATACCACGAACGTCATCAGTAAATTATCAGATCAGAAATACCTATTTGTCTCGCACTAATCATGGAAGTACCACTTCAAACCGTAAAAAGTTTTAAAACCATGTCAATTTCACGTGTTAGTTCCAGTCAAAACAATGTGTATTGCCTCAAATCTTTATTCTTAAGAGATCAATGCGGCTGTTCCTAGGACCTCCCTAGCACATTTTCACGGCGTGTTTTTACATAAAATATATAACGTGTTGTAGTAATAATCGTATTAAATTGTCTTTAAAATATAAGGAATGTGATTCAAAGATATTTTATAAATAAGTGAAGAGTATTAAAATCCTAAGAAAAAAGTATGTCGTCTGCATGTGATTCCTTTGATCGATACACATGTAAACATTACTAACAAAACCGTTGGGGTTACACGGAACAGCCGTCAAAATGACCTAGATCGTCTCTCTATAGTGGAAACGATCTGTAGAAATACTGGGCTGTTAGTAGAATAGAAATAAAGTTCTTGTTTTCATGAATGTTGCAGGATAACCTCCTCGGTCTCGAAATGTTGTTTGAAATATAAAAGCCTCGGCTAACGCCTCGGCTTTTATATTTCAAAACAACATTTCTCGACCTCGGAGGTTATTCTGCAACATTCACGAAAACTCGTACTTTATTTCTTAAAACATAGTAGAAGCTTGTAGTCTAGGGGAATATCTCTGTGAATTTGGAGAAGAGAAAGGGCGTTTAACCGGTCCTGTCCCATAGTACTTCTCTAGGACGATTTAATACGTTTTATTGCTGAGTTTCCTCGTTCAACAGTAGCACTCGACACAGGATTAAGTAATAGAAGAGTAATTATTCTGTGAATATTATGTACTACATAAACCGAGTCTTACACAAGAAGTCCACTCGTACACAAGTTGAGCCGTTCCTATTTTTTTTTAATTACTAAACTATATCGAATGAAATAACACTTCTACATGAATATGCCTACAAATTATAAATCTTTGTATTTTTCATTTTACAAATTGAATTTAATATAAAAGTAAAGCATGACTTTATATGATCAGAAAAAAATCATCCACAAAAAAAAAAAAAAAAAATCAAACGGGGGGGGGGGGGGGGGGGGGGGCGCGCCCGGCGCGCCGGCGCTGGATCCGCCACTGTATGACGTAGGCAACATTCTTTATACGATATAAAATAATTTTTTAGCCAATCAGAAAGCGCGTTACAACCAGAATTAAATTATTCACAGGCAAAGACACTGGGAAATGTAAATATATAAATATAAGTAATAAGGAATCATTCTTTGAATATTATATGAGGTGATAATTTCGGTCGGGGGCGTGATCAAATCTATCATAAAGCCCTTCGGGCTTTTAATGGATTTGATCACGTATCATAAAGCCCTTCGGGCTTTAATGGATTTGATCACGCCCCGACCAAAATTATCACCTCATAATACTCAAAGAATGATTCCTTATTCATTAAATAAAACTGACACCTCTGCATATAGATATTCCCAAGCCAAGGGTTTTCCGCTCCGCTCTTCATATACAGCGGAGCGGACTTGAGAAGATGCTACGATGTTACTCCCTTGGTGCCCTGCAATTTTTCAGATGTACCGGTATAATATCATGTATATATTTGTCATGCATCCTTTTACGATCGTCTTAAAGCCAATATGCGAGTTGTAAACGACAGATTCCATCAGGACTGTTTTGGGCGAATAAGTTGTAGTTCAATTTAATCTTTTCCAATGAAAATGAAAGTAGACCTACTTCTGTTTTCGGTTTAATTTTTGGTAGTGTTTAGGCGTTAACTGTAATTTATATGTTCTAGCGATAAAAGATAATTTGACAACGACGGTGATTTACACATCAATGAACAATTAGTTTGAATAGCTATGAATTTATCATCGAAAACGTTCTATAGGTGGTTCTGGAATGGCTATAGCTGTTCGTTGCAATAATTTCCTTATCATACATGATATGACACGGGTATTGACGAACGACGATGGATTTTGTACGAAAGAGGAAACTGTCTTCGACGGGAAATCAATTGGATCCATGCTCAAAACAGAAAATCAAATCTCTCTTTGACAAGAAGTTTAGATACGGGATTTCTGGGGATTGGAAATTGCCACCACTTGTACAAAATGATTGTCAAAAGTGGGTTCACCCAGTTCTTCAGGGTATGAAAGAGAAACTGAACAAAGTGAAAGACAAATTAAGTGACAAGGAAATTTATGCATGGCATGAACACACAAAGTTTATGAACATTGCAGGCAATGTAATATCAAATGTTAAACAGATTATACGCCCAGAACTTTGTACGCAAGCTTGGTGCAAGTTTTACGAAATCCTGTCATCATATCCTTTAATAAACCATGAATCATTGAAGTTGAATACTGTTCATCTATGTGAAGCTCCTGGGGCCTTTGTCACAAGTTTGAATCATTATCTTGTGTCAAATGGTAAGTATATATCTCTTGCAGATTTCTTTTGCTGTGATGGATTATACAATTCATAAGCTGAATATTTGGGTGGTTAGCATTGGCTAGTAATGTATTATTTATCTGAAAGCAAGAATTCAATATGTGCATGCAATATGTGCATAAGAAAATATTTTAAACTTTAATACTATTTTTCGTGATGGCTTATTTGTTGGGTTATGTGCATAAGTACCTGTACTCTTCACTGAAAAATTTAAATTCTGAATGAATCTTGATTATTCATACCTTTTAAGTTTACAAATTCTCAATAATTCACCCAAAAAACTCAGTAAAATAGTGATAATCAATGAAAACTATATGTAGCTCCATCCTGAATGGACAAACTTTTATCTATTACAGAGTATAAAGGACTCTGGACTTGGTTAGGCAGCACTTTGAATCCTTACTATGAAGAGAATCCACTGGGAAAAATGATTGATGACGACCGCTTCATCCGAGAGAGCTTTGATTTCTGGTACTTTGGGAAGGACAACACAGGGAATTTGATGGATTTTAAAAACTTGGAGGGCCTTCTTGACTTAGTCTCTACAATGGGAGACATTCACCTGGTATAAATTTCCATTTGCATTTGAACTTTTCTGCATGATTTGTATCATTTTATAATTGTGAATACTGATTGAATTCTGCACTGAAAATAACACTCAAAGTAGTACATGTACAAGATATGACTAGATATTCTGTTTGGTTCGTTTTTTCCATAAATTACAGAATCATATTACTTGGTCTTAACAAAACTAAAACTTAAAGTCTTACCAGGATAAGAGACAACTGGATATATATTTTTTTCTTTGGTTCAGGTGACTGCAGATGGCTCCATTGACTGCCAGGATGATCCTGGGGAACAGGAGCAGATTGTGTCCTGTCTCCATTACTGTGAGGCTCTGGCAGGGATCTTGATTCTCTCTACTGGTGGTCACATGGTCATTAAGAAATTCACCATGTTTGAAAGCCAAGCCATTAGTCTAATGTATATTCTGTGTTGTTTATTCAAAGAGGTAAGATACCAGTTCAGGTTTTTAAAATTACAGTATATTGCATCACCATGAAGTAATCCTATTTTGAGCTTACAATAAAGTTTTTTTTTTTATATAAGTTTTATGCAGCAGATGAATTTTTTAACAGAAATAATGAAAGTTTTTGAGTTTCCTCAACCTTAACAAAACTATTATTTTTCAAAGAATATTTTTACTGTAATAATAACTGCAATACATGTATGGCATGTGTTATATATATGTTCATTAAAGGTCTATGTTTATAAACCGGCAACAAGCAAAAGTGGAAACTCAGAAGTGTATATTGTATGCTTGAATTTTCATGGACTTCAGGAAAGAAAAGAAGAGTTCATTAAATTCTGTAAACCATTTTTTGGTGAGTTCAAACGTAGATATTTGACACGTCAACCATAGGCATACATGTATGTGAAGTATGTCTCCTTTACAAGTTTACTAACAAATACATCTTGAATTGATAGAGAATGGAATCTCAGAATTTCGATTCCCAGAGAGTTGTCTGCCTCCTGATTTTATGTCTGAACACATTAGAATGTGTGAGGAGTTTACTGACAGACAGATGGACACTATAAAGTGCAACTTAGATCACTATCCCGGTATGTCTGAGCAGTATGGTCGCTGGATCGAAACTGTCAAGGACGCCTGTGCTGATATATACATCAACACTTATGAACTTCGCCCCATACCAATCAACTGCAGAATGTTTCCTTTCAAAAAGGTAAAGCTGTGTTGATCAAGCCTATAAAACCAAGTTTCCAGTCTGACTGCTTATTAAAGCTTACCCTCTTTTTGCATACACTTTGCAAGTGTTGTCTATTGCACATGTCAATTATTTTCATAATTATGAAGATACACACAAAGTATAAAGTAATTATATATGCAAGTGTAAAATATCCTCAGTATTTTTTCTGAATTACAATTACAGAAAAAAAAGAAATTGCAGACTTGGACTCAAACTAAGTGTTTTTCTGCAGAGGCTTTAGCAAAGGGTAGAAAGGGAACATTCAATGATAGACAGAGGATTATGGGAGCATCCCTACTGGACAGGATTAAACAGATCACTCCATACAAATTAGAAAAACAGAATCTGTTTTCTTATGAGGTATGCATAATGTGAACAATGTCAAAGAGATATTCAGTTATAGGTCTTCAGATCTAAATTAGAAGAAATGTGAAATTGACCCGTCTTTGTAAATTATGTCACAGCCAGATTTGGAGCATGTGAAGGACATGGAAAAATGGACGTTGTCACATGGGAAACCAGTGGAGGATGTTCAGAGTTCTTGTTTCTGTGCCGGAAACATCATACAGCAAATGAATCTTCTGCAGGTACAAGCTAGAAAGCTATGAATACATGGACATATGTGTATTACATGCATACCAGCTTGATAAGAAAATAACTTATATGAGATTGTCAACATCAGCTTACAATTCTTGTTCTGAATGTACAGAATAATGTGTTCTTTGGATAAAATATCACTTGTGAAAGAACAACTGAAGCAAGTTACTAGCATTTAGAGTGTAAATTTCATTATTCTCTCAATTGTATTTTTTGATGAATTGGAGCCTAAAGACATCAGAAGATTGAAATGAGCATATTATTATTTATTAGCATAAAACCTAAAGGCTGTTGAATCATTGAGTGTATCAATAAATTACAGACATGTTTTTTTTTTTTATCTCAGAATGATAAATTCGTACAATTTTTCTTAATGATACAAACATGTACCTCATAGTTTTACAATTTCTTAAAGTTTCTTTAATAGTTTATTCAAATAGGATTGTTGATAAAAAATGCAAGTGCTCTAGTCTATTTTGCGTTTTAGAAATTTCAGCAATGGACAGAGGAGGTAGAGGATTTGGTCACTGAGGCTTTGTCTGTTTTGTACTCGGTCTGTAACAAACCGATGTCACTAAACCTCAGTGAGGCACTACAGGGGCACATAGATCTACAGAATGTCCAGCAATTGGACTTTGTTAAAGAAGTAAGTGATTAATGGGAAAAATAAATGTGAAAACAACAAGTTTTAAATCAGTTATTCCTATCTTCCTGCTAGTCAAGACTAGTTGAAAAGTAAATATTAAAAAAAAAATAACAATATTTTTAAACATTAGATCAAAAATTCACCCACCCCCCCCCCCCCTTCCCCAAAATGCAGAAAATTTATATATCTACTTTGAAATAAAACCAGAATTTAACAACATTCTATGTATTATCATCATTGGACACCCCAGCCAGGAGCACGTAGTGTGCTTACTAGCCACGAGAGCAAACGGTGAAATTTCTTCAAACCACCAATGACGAAGTAAAACTCTGTCACAATAGTAACATGATACTGTTAATAAACATGTCATAGAACTCACGTGATCATTGAGATTTTTTCCTCATGATAGTATGAACCAAACAATATTAGAGTAGGGCATAAACTATTTGTGAAATTGAGAAAATTTCATGAAGTTTGCTTATGGCCAGTAGGTGTTTTCAGAACAGAATCAAAGTTTCAAATAAATAAAAGGGCTCTATCATTTAGAAAGAAAACAATTACACTAACACCTATGTTAAACAATGCCAAGAATACCTTGGTGAATTAGGAGGGTGTTTTAGATATCAAGTGAAAATCTTCAACATGGGATTCTTCTTTATCAATCAACATATCAATATCCACAGGCTTTACAGATGAAAATCTGATAGCAAAAAGATGTGTTTGTAAATGTTAAGATAGTTGTATAAAATGTTGTTAGAAATATTTTTCTTTTTAGACTTTTATCATTTACTTCAGATTGTTGGTGGATGCTTTTCCAGTGAGAGGACAGAACAGACTGAAGGACTTTGTCATGTAAAGGGAGACTACTCATCAAGTGAAGTAGACTCACAGGATTACTTACTGAAGGAAGTCACTGCTTTACTACGGGTGAGGAAAAGTTTGTCATAAGAACCTTAAGTACCTCGTTACCTTTAGTTCACCTTCCAAAAGTTATATACATGTATATTTTAGTAAAACTGCCTATTAAAGAGAGTGTATGATACGAAGGTATAACATGGACATATACCCAAAAAGACTCATATCAAAGTCAAGTCATACCCAAAAAAGATTTGAAGGCAATCTAACTAATACAAAGAAGAAGTACTGATACAAGTTACCGGTAATTGTATATGTGGATCTTAAAGAGGGAGGGGGTTGTCTGAAAATTCGAACTTATGTAATTTACATTGTAAAACTATTGAAAACAGGCATCCAATATGTTTAAGTGTTTATTGTCCCCCATTCTTACTCCTTGTGTTACATGTATTATCATCGTTTTTTTTTTTTTGGGGGGGGGGGGTTCCAATGCCTATTTACGGTTACTTTACCATTTGAATTTGATAAGTTTGTTTAATGAATTTCCTGGGGGGTTTCAACTCCCCTTCTAGATCTGAGCATGATGTTTAGTATTTTCAACAACAGCATTTATCACTTAAAATTATTTAATATAACCTGAATATGGTTATTTATTAAATGAAAAACCAATGAAATGTATTCCGGATTAACTATAGTACTTTTTAATGGTGAACCAGGAGTCAGAACTTGCATATCTTTACATTAGAGATAAAAATTTAGAAAATCAATGACCTTAAAAAAAAACCCCAATGTATTTGGAAAGATGTACAGAGGCAGGTCCTTTTGCCCACTTTCTTTGGCAATAATTAAAGGAATGTTTCCTTAATTTTTATTATGGATGATATACCCTTTAATGATAATGGCAATTGTTTGATCTACATCATTGACCTATCTTCCAACTAGTTTTAAGTAAATATAAATGATTTTTCCTTTTTTTCCTCACAGAATATTAAAAAGGGAAGTTCAGTGGTGTGGATATTTTCTACCTGTCTCCTGCGATGGACTGCAGGAGTTGTCTATCTTTTATCACAATGTTTTCAAAAGGTAAAATGTACATGTGTGTTGTAAACTATATGGATACTAAAAGCATATTTACATAGACTACATCTTGAAAATATTGTCATTTTGGGCACATCTACAGGTTCATTATGATAATGTTCTAATAAGGGATTTTAAGTGCAAATAAAAATGTCAAATAATTTTGAGACTTATGATTTTAAAGGTTTGGTTTTGATATATGTATTTGCTTGAAAACCGACTGCCAGTCTTACAAACACTTACTAGCCATAAGCAAACTTCATGAAATTTTCTCGATTTCACAAAAAGTTAATGCCCTACTCTTGATTGATTCGCACTACAGTATCATGATTGAAAAATCTCAATGATCATATGAGTTCTATGACATGTTTATTAACAAAATAGAGTTTTACTTTGTCATTGGTTTATTGAAGAAATTTCACCGTTTGCTCTTGTGGCTAGTAAGCACTATGTGCTCCTGGCTGGGGGTGTCCAATAATGATAATACATAGAATGTTGTTAAATTCTGGTTTTTAGACATTTTATTTCAAAGTAGGTATATAAATTTTCTGCATTTTGGGGAGGGGTGGGGGGAGTGAATTATTGATTTATTGTTTAAAAGAATATGATATATCAAACACATTATTTTAGATGATTTTGCAACTTTTAGTAAAAAAAAAAAATACCATCTCACATATAATCCACTTATTCTGTATACAGTAAAACTCGTTTAGTACAAACTCAGTTATAGCGAATTCTCGGATATAGCAAAGTTTTTGGGATTTCCCGGTAAAAAAATTAACAAACCTTTGCAAAATTTTACGGTTATAACAAATTTGGATATAACGAATTTACGGATATAGCGAACTGATTTTGAGTCCCGTAGAGATGAATAATAACCTTGGTGAATTAGGAGGGTGTTTTAGATATCAAGTGAAAATCTTCAACATGGGATTCTTCTTTATCAATCAACATATCAATATCCACAGGCTTTACAGATGAAAATCTGATAGCAAAAAGATGTGTTTGTAAATGTTAAGATAGTTGTATAAAATGTTGTTAGAAATATTTTTCTTTTTAGACTTTTATCAAGTGGTATCAAGTAATGTATTTTTATTTTAAGCCTCAATTAGCAAAAAGTATAGTCTGGTGAAAGAAAACATGTATATAGTGAATTTGCTATTGATATTATAATTACGAATTTGTTATACGGATATAACGAAGTAATTCCATTGGTCCCTAGGACTTCGTTATAACCGAGTTTCACTGTACTAGCATTTGATAATATTAAAGATTTGAATTTGAAGTAGGCAGATATGAAATTGCCTTTTATGAAATTTCCTGAGACTTGTAAAAATTGAATCATTTTAGTGTATTTGTAGCTGCAGGATGTATGGTAATCTTTAAAATTATTGTTTCAAAAACCCAAAAGAAAACAGAAAATTGAAAGCTGCAAAATTTATAAAGATATACCTAATTCTAAAGAAATTATTACCATTCTTTTTCATAAATATAAAACCACTAATATTGTAAAATTGCTTCAAAATAATGCAATAGTAATAACTTTCATTCTACAAGAAAACATGTTAAATTTAACACAGTCAACTGAAGTTTATACATTTACATGAATATAAATTGCTGATGAATGGATTTCAGGTGCTAATCATCCCCTCCCCCTCTTCATCACTGACTCAAGCCCTGGTGTGCATTCAATACAGTTCAAGCTCATCTCCCATTTTGACCCACTTGGAAGCTGTTGCAGAACTGAGAACAAAAGAAGACACATTACTGGAAACAGTCCCCATTCAAGTTTTAGTGAATGGTACATTTTTTGTAATGAGTCAATGTTGGAGTAATTATATTTGTTTCAATTTTTTCCCAAAATAGTTAACTAAAAATTCATATCCATTCACATTTTGTATTGTCTTTGCAGATGAGGAGTTTTCTTATTTTTTAAGAAGCTGCAATGAATATGTGATCAAACGCTTCATCAATGAATCCCTACAGAAAATACTAGCTACAGCAAGTGAATGACAAAAGTTTAAGAGCAAACAAGGCATGTTTATGGAATTCATGTGCCAGCAATTCATTTTTTAATATGTTAACTGGAAAGCCATGGACAACAAACTACATGTACATGTATGTTTAATATACAGAAGAGAAGATTCCAAAAATATTTTTGGATTTTTTAATTCAAAAAGGATTTGATATACCATCAATAAATCATTTTGAAAAATACCTGTTTAATCATTTTAGCAATATAGTAGAGCTATGTTTTTAAATAGTACTCACTTTTTGTCATTTCTACCAACAGTTTATCATTTTTTTTTAATAAAAGAGTGCATAATACTCCATGCTAGGCAAATATTTGTTCTAAATGGCTTACTGGGCTTTTTTTCTAAGGTGAGCTATAAGGCTGATTATAGTACAACAGCTGAAATTAGTCCAACTTTCCATGATTCAAAATTTCATGTAAGAATTGTTCCTTTCTATCTGCTGACACTTCAAATGTCTAGGTTCAATAATTTTGCCAGATCCATCAATTTTCAGGAATTTTTGCACCCCATCCCCCACCCCCAAATAATGTTGAAATAAATCCTTAAAGAAAAACTTGTAATAACTTGATATGCATTACAAGGGCAGTTTTTTGTTAGCTGCTTCTAGCTGTCACAATTTAAACATTAGCTTCAATGAGCAATGTGGCCCATGAGCCTCTTGTTTTTTTGTTTTTGCTTTAAGGTGGTATGGGACACCTCCATCATGTCACATACTTCTGAATTAAATAAACAATAAAATCAAGCATAATTTTAAAAGGCCCTCCTCAATTGTTTCTTAACAGTGTAGCACAATGGGTATGAGCATTGACTACACCCCTGTAAGGCCTAAAAAAAGAAGTTGTGTGTTGAGGGTAAGCCGACCTAACCTACAAAAATGCCCCGATCCTACCATTTTTAGATGTCTGTTTTTATCTGATTGTGAATTTTATATTATTTCTATTAAAAAATCTGTTTTTAAATATGACACAAACAAACATTCTTAGAATTCATGCAGAAAAAAATATGATAAAATTAAAAAAATCCCTACCTACCTAACCTAATTTTTTCATCAGTGTTACCCTAAACACACAATTTTTTTTATAGGCCCAAGTCATGAGTTTGACTCCTGCTGGAGCAAAAAAAATTTTTGCCAAATATTATAATATTTGAAAATTTTACGAACGATCAAAATATTTTAATTATAATGTACTTTTCCCCACATTAATATCAACAGGTGCACATGTCCCATACCACCTTAAGCATACCTATGTGCATGTTACTAAAATCTTTGTTATACATGTTCTTCACTGTTTGAATAGATTTAAGAAAAATGTGAGGCTTAGCCACGAGCATTTATTATAGATGATATATGAACAAAAATGCAAATACATATCAAAAAAGAAAACAAAAAGCACCACAAATATTGATGAATTTATATGAACTTGACTGTCCCAAAATCCCCATCAGCATATTTGATTACATGTACGAAATATGCAGAATGTTTCCCACAAAGAAATATATTAATTGTCCTGAACTCTGGCAGATGACCTCAGTCCACTTGCTATAGCTGGTGTGTCATATCTCTCTTTCATTTCTTGCAACAAGGACCCTGGTAAATCCAGTGTGTCTAACTTGTCCTTTGGAAGATGCTTTCGAAAAAATCTTATGCAGGAGTCTTTAAGTGAGTAAACTGCAAAAATAAATAGTACTTTTACACTTTTGTCAGAGAGAGAGAGAGGAGAGAGAGAGAGAGAAAGTAGACTTCAACACTTACTAGGGATTGTAATGTTGACCACTTTTCTGATCGGCGGCCATTGGCCTGGTACCCAACCTGTTGTAGGTTCATACACAGATTTCAGATCAACTACAAGTCTCTCTCCAGATTCTACATCTAAGAATATCCAGGGATGCCCCACATAAGTGTTCACATCTACGAATTCATAAGATTGCAAAGTCTTGTATTTCACTCTTGCACCTTCATAGTTTAACCATATAATATCAACTCCTCTTTCAGTCCTGTTATAAAAGCGAATGAGAGAGCAGATGACAGACTTTTTGGACTTTCTCACTTCCACCCCTTGGTTTACAGAGGCTAATGCCATGCTTTTGCTTAGCTGATTATGTCATTCTTGCACTTTCTCTTAAAAATTCTGAGTAAAAACAACTGAAAAAAAAATTAATCAGAATTAATTTTCATACTAAAAATTTGATTTTGAAATTGACAATCTTCAGCAAAACATAAAAGGATACAGCAATCTGGAAATATTTAAAATGTAACTGAAAGTATTTAAAATTCTCTTTAAATGCAAGTTGTTCGATGGCATCATTATGATTTCTTTGAAATTTACACTGACCATTGTAACTTTTTGAACAAAACAGAAAATTGTGTATGTACATATGACAATGCAATACTTTGTTTATACAGAGCTGTTCATATTTAAAATTTCTCTACATTCATTGCATGCAGATACAGTAGTTTCTGCCAATAGTCTGTGAGTTAACATGGGTAATGGTAGCGGAGACAAATTTAACCAAAGGGGAAAAAACCCTAAACAATGTATAAATAGATTGTCTGATAATGTCATGTTTTTGAAATAGGGCGCAACACAACACAGTCTAAATTTTAGATTAGTAAACTTAAGAAACACGTCACGTAATCTACAATATGAATTAAACTAACCTTATAAAGTGTTTAAACATACACTATGAGTTTATAGCTTGACTAAGAAGTATAAACTTTCCGAATTGTTTTCTTATAGGGTTTGGCTAAAGAGAGAACAGATATACGCATTTCCATTTTTTATACCATTGTAGAAATCGGCGACAGAAAATATCAACAAAATTCAATTTAAGTAATAAAGATATTAAACAATTTTTGAAGACCATATCAATGACTCCCTATACAGAAAAAAAGTCTTTACTTATGAACAAAGACGACCCTGACTTTAGTAATATCTTCCACATTTGTTGACATGAAAGGCTTCCGGTTGCAAAACGAAAATAGAAACTGAAAATAAAAGAATTTTTTAAGTTCGGTTAACAAAGCTATGACAGTTATTCCGGAGAAAAAATGTAGCCCCTGTCAGTTTGGACCACATAATGTTTATGTGTTGATACTATTCAGCTTTGTAATTTTCAAAGGTCTGGATTCTGTGTCGTTTTATGCAAGCTGTCCTACTTTCATTTTCCCGAGTAATTGGTTTCTGGAGTTGAACAGGCGTTTAAAGATGTCAACTGACCAGGATTCATCTATCCACAGTAAACACATTGCAGAAGTACACAATGTACCAATATCAGTTTTGATTCGACCGTTTGCATCTGTTCTAGATAATGTGAAAGTGGAATCTCTGATGAAAACCATACAGGTGGGTTATATTACTACGTACAGTAGTTGCTTTCATCGTCGGAACCAACGGTTTCTCTATTCGTTACACTGGTTACGCAGTTTTAACAGATAGAAAACCTGTGGTTTTCGACGATGGTTCCTTTGATTGTTATCCATATCCATAGTCGAAAGTTTGATTTTTTCATGTAAAAACACATTGGTTAAAAATGCACGAATACTTAACCAGACTGTGACATAATTCATATTTTTGAGTAATTTATCCATTTTTTTAGAATGAGGGTGAATCGGACAACGTTCCACCGATCGATGTTTTGTGGGTCAAGGGGAGAGAAGGAGGGGACTATTTTTACTCCTTCGGGGGCTGTCATCGATACGAAGCATATAAACGTTTAAACAGAGAAACAATTCCGTGCAAACTGTTTAGATCCACCACTGGTGATTTACGAACGTATTTAGGAAGTTCAACGCCGGATCTGTTATAGTAAATTACCTGTTATTAAAAGTGCTTGAATGTAAACTCATTGATTTTGTTATTAAGATGTGTATTTCTTGAGTATTTCGTATAACTGTGTGTCATAGAAATAGCATCTTCCAAGAAAAGGAGCAGAACCGACAGAAATTTCCCTCCGGGTCGCAAGATTTAATGCAAATACTGTATTATAATTGATTTTTATTTGTTTATTTGGAGTCGATTTATAATTATTTCGCGATAGAAATAAAATAACATCTAGATATTGTATTAATGGTGGAGAGAGATTCTAATGTACATTTTTAAAATATAAAACGCATTTCACAACTTCAAATGCGGTCAATAGATATTGAAAAAAAAATTATTTTTATCATTTGTTTACCCAACTTAATGAAATACATGTATTATATTTAACCTTGTTTTAACTTTGGTTCAAAACTAAAGACACACAAAAGAAGAGCTTTAAAGTTCATGGTAACTCATTCAAACCCGCGACGGTGTTTCTCTTCTCAGCGGACGGTGCTCGTTGTCCGGCTATGGTCTATTTGGACCCGCAGACCAATGATGACACGTGTTTGCACGTCTTTAGCACTATAAGCTACTGCACACAATGCGGGCGATTCCTGAAATTATATAGTTAATGCTAATGAGCTGGAAGATTTTCTTGCTACTAGTGATATTGATTTTCTATACCAGCATCACAACAACTGATACGATTTATATCTTTAGATGAAACACATTGAATAAAACACAGATGAAGTATTTCTTAATTATTGAGGGCAATACGTAACCAAATTATTGACGTTTCTGTTTTTCTTGTTACCACTTAAGCTCGTGTTGTACATGTTTATTGTATTTTTGAATTGTGGATCGATAAAAATTCATTTCTTACATAAAATAACAATAAATCCATATACCTGCTGTGAGCATAAACAATTTTCTCAAGGATTTCAAACTCTCAATTCAGCAACGTCGTTATTATAATTTTAAATGAGTTTTCATTGCAGTCGAACAACATTTCCATCTTTGATAACGGTAAATGTTATTCAAGTTTCTGTTAACTTTATCAGGGTTTGATTTTGTAAGGCTTTTCAATTTAATTGTCCAAAAATATTTGGAGAAAGAGGCAAGCAAGTTCACATTGCAACCAGGTGCGGGACTATTATCGTTGGATTTGTGGGAAAATTTGAATATTCCATATAAAAGCACGGGCCCACGAAAGTCATTTAAAAGATGATTAAAATCTGGAAAGAATGATTAAGATCGATATTACCATAAATGTACACACTTCCGGAAAATTGCAAGCCTCAGCGACCCTCTCACAAATCTGACATATTTATGCTTTAGCGGCTTTTCATTGCAGTGCGGTCTTTTCCATATAAATGCCTGATTGGGGTCATTTCGATCATCGCTTGTATTTTGTGAAATGAAATGTAAATTCTTTATTGAATGTATGTGTTGGGGTGTTAACTGCCTTACTAAAACCTTTCCTGTTATCGTATTATTATTCAGAGTCATAATTCATTAATTGCGCTATCACATCAGTTTCATGCGCCGGCGACCTCACAGAAAGACGCCCTACGTGGTCAGAATTTTGTGTTCCGGTCTCGCTCATTTGAGT